>NC_133651.1:30396951-30692727 GCF_009905375.1 Apium graveolens
AACAATTATCCGTCGAGATATAAAGTACCCAAAAAAATATTTGATTTTCAACAGATAATGAAATTCAACGGATATTCAATTTCAACTAGATAATGAACATCCGTAGATATATAAATTTTGACTTAGCGAAAATTTCATCTCTTTAGGAAAAATCAAATTTATTTCTGGTTGTATTTCAAATTGCTTAGACATCAAAATAACTTAGGAATAATTAAGCATACCTAACTCACTTACCAACCTAGTAAAAATTGACCCATCAAGTGGCTTGGTAAAGATGTCTGCAAGTTGATGCTCACTTGGAACAAAATGAAGTTCCACAATACCATTCATGACATGTTCTCGAATGAAATGGTACTTGATATCAATGTTCTTTGTCCTTGAATGTTGTACATGATTTTCAGTAATGGCAATGTCACTTGTGTTGTCACTGAAAATTGGAATCTTATCTACATGTAGACCATAATCCAATAGTTGATTCTTCATCCATAAAATTTATGCACAACAACTACCAACAATAATATATTCAGCCTCAGTTGTGGAAGTAGAAACTGAGTTTTGTTTCTTACTAAACCAGGATACTAGTTTGTTTCATAGTTGACAGGTTCCTGGTGTACTTTTTCTGTCTATTCTACAACTTTCATAATCTGCATCTGGATAACCAATTACATCAAAACCAGAACCTCTAGGATACCAAAAGCCAAGTTTTGGTGTTCCTTTGAGATATCTGAAAATTCTCGTAATAGCTACTAAATGAGATTCTCTAGGATCAGCTTGAAATCTAGCACAAAGACAAGTAGCAAACATTATATCTGGCCTACTGGTTGTTAAATATAAAAGTGAACCTGCCATGCCTCTATAATTTGAAATATCCATAGACTTTTCAGTTGTGTTTATTTTAAGTTTAGTGGCAGTGGCCATAGGAGTTTTTGCAGATGTGCAATCCATTAAGCCAAACCTCTTTAAAAGATCATGAATTGACTAATGAATATTCCATCACTAACTTGCTTAACTTGGAGACCAAGAAAGTAAGTTAGTTCTCCCATCATACTCATTTCATATTTACTCTGCATTAGTTTGACAAACTTTTTACAAGGTTTTTCATCTATAGAGCCAAATATAATATCATTTACATAAACTTGAACAAGTCTACTAGAGCCATTAACATTTCTAAAGAATAAGGTTTTATCAACAATACCTCTTTTGAAGTGATTTTCTAAAAGGAACTTTGACAAAGTGTCATACCAGGCTCTTGGTGCTTGCTTCAATCCACATTGTGCTTTAAAAAGATAATAAACATATTCTGGAAAGTTGGGGTCTTCAAAACCAGGAGGTTGACTGACATAGGCTTCCTCCTCCAAATCTCTATTTAGAAAGGAACTCTTTACATTCATTTAATTGACTTTGAAATTGGCATGTGTTGCATAGGCTAGAAAAATTCTGACAGCTTCAAGTCTTGTAACAGGAGCAAAAGTTTTATCAAAATCTATCCATTTCTGTTGACAATAGCCTTTAACAACCAATCTGGCTTCGTTCCTTACGACTATACCATTCTTATCCATTTTGTTTCTGAATTCCCATTTAGTGTCAATAGAATTCTTGCCTTTTGGTTTGGGTACCAGCTTCCAAACTTCATTCCTTTCAAATTGGTTTAGCTTTTCTTGCATAGCTAAAACCCAATCAAGATCCAACAAAGCTTCTTCTACCTTCTTTAGCTCTTCTTGTGACCGGAAGCTGCTATATAGACATTCATCTTGAGTTGTTTTTCTTGTTTGCACTCTTGAAGATGAATCACCAATAATTAATTCAAATGGATGATCTCTAGTCCATTTCCTTTGTTGTGGTAGATAAGCTCTAGATGAAGAGGCCTCAAAGTTGTCTTGATATGTGACTGAGTTTTGATTAAAAGAAACTCTCCCTGAGGTTGTGGATCTTTGACTTGATGTTGAGATCCTTTCTGTATGTGATCTAAAATGACTTTCAACTCTTATTGATCGCTCAACGGATGCTGCATTTTGCCTTTCGACGGATGATGCAATTTGTCTATCAATGGATGATATACCATGTCTTTCAACGGATGATGCACTTTATCTTTCGACGGATGTAGAATCATGGGCTTCATTTGTTGCTGATTTTTCTGCATTTTCCTTAGAAATTATTTCTTGATCACTTTCATCATCACTATAATCACAATTCATCTCAACATTGTCGAATTTGAGGCTTTCATGGAAACCTTCATCTTGTAGTCCTTCAATCTTCTTATCATCAAACACAACATGTACAGATTCCATAACAATGTTGGTTCTAAGATTGTAGACTCTATATGCTTTTCCAACAACATATCCAACAAAGATACCTTCATCAGCTTTGGCATCAAACTTTCCATGTTGCTCAGTTTGATTTCTTAGAATGTAGCACTTGCATCCAAAGACATGAAGAAAGTTCAGTGTTGGTTTCCTGTTCTTGAAGTTTGATTCATATTTAGATTTGAGGAAATATTTTCAAGAGAACTTTGAGAATTCATCCACAATCACTAGACAATATCTTTTCTTTGAGATTGACAACACATTGACTGGTCCAAACAAATTCATGTGCAATAGTTGCAGTGGTTCTTTAATTGTAGATTCAAGCTTCTTCTTAAATGATGCCTTGATTTGTTTTCCCTTTTAACAGGCATCACACAATCTATCTTTTGAGAAGTCAACTTGAGGAATGCCTCTTACTAGGTCTTTCCTGACTAGTTCATTCATAGTCTTGAAGTTCAGATGGGACAGCTTCTTGTGCCATAGCCAACTTTCATCTTGACTTGCTTTGCTAAAAAGACAAGTAATAGAATTTGCATTAAATGAGTTGAAGTCAGCTAGATACACATTTTCTTTTCTCACTCATGTGAGAACCATTTTATTATTCTTAGTGTCTATAACAACACAGACTTATGAATTGAAGGTTACAGAGTTGCCCTTATCACATAGTTGGCTGACACTCAAAAAATTGTGTTTAAGTCCATCCACCAGAATAACTTCTTCACTGATGATATTGTCTTTTGAAATCAAGCCATATCCCACAGTATACCCTTTGTTGTCATCTCCAAAAGTTATACTAGGGCCATCTATCTCCTTGAAATCAGTGAGCAGGGTATAATCTCCAGTCATGTGCCTTGAGCAATCACTATCCAGATACCAAAGATTCCTCATGTTTCCCTCCACAAATCAAAATCAAATCAAGTTGATTTTGGTACCCAAGTTTCCTTTGGTCCTGCCTTGTTAGCCTTCTTTCTAGGTCTCCTGGGCTTTTCCTCACTTGACTTAGGTGATTGAGATTCAATCTTGGTCATTAGAGTAGGGTTTTGAAAACCATTCATAATAGCATAATTACCATGCACAGGTTGGTTAACATGAAATGACATATTATGTGAAAACATGTTATTCCAATATAACATGCTAAAAGTCATTTGAGGCATATTGAATGCAGCATAATAAGGATTTTGTGCAAATGGCATATTAGAAAATTGTGCATTCAAATTATGTGCTGGCGTGATATTCATAGGCATTGTGGGCATGTTGGGAAATGGGGGCTGTGCATGCATACCAAATTTACAATTAACAGACAAATGATTAACACTACCACACTTAACACATATTTTTCTAGGTATAAATTTATCAGGTGTGTAGTTGTTATGTTTGTTAATTTCTACTTTCCCATTCCTATTATTTTTCATTTTGGAGTCTGCCTTGACCTCAATTTTCTCCAATATGTCATTCGGCTGCTTCATTGACAAATGCCCCACATTCACTCTTTTGTTCTCCTTGACTTGGCTTGATTCTCCTGTAACAAAGTTCTTGGAAACTGATTCATACATTTCATTGGGTTTAGATAGCTTAACTTTTCTAATTGGTTTCTTTTCAATCAACGGATGTGGTTCCTTGTCTTTCGGCGGATAATCCCCTTTAGCTTTCGACGGATAAACTTCATCATCCATTGAATTCACATCCGTTGATAATCCTTCTACCAACACATGGTCCAGTTTCTCCTTATTTTTTTCCAGGCTTCTTCACAAAATGATTCTATACCTTAAACCTTAGCAATTTAGGCACTTACATTTCTTGATGAAGCCTTGATTATCTCTTTCTCTCGTTCAAACCGCTTTCTTAAAATTTCTTCTTTCTTCAAAGAATCAGTTAATTCATCTTTTGCAATCTTGCATTCTATCTTCAGTTTCTCAAACTCAACAAATTGAGTTTCTAACACAGTGTTCCTCTCACTTTAAAATAAATTATTATCTTTTATTTTTGTGTTTTCTTTAGTGAGAGATTTAAGTGTAACACACATATAATATAGTTTTGTTGACATGTCATTTATGACATCATTACACTCATCTTTAGAAATGTGTGCTAGATTAGTAGTGATTACCTGATTGCTTGAAGAACTAACTTCTGCTTCATCTGATTTGGCCATTAGTGCAAGGTTAACATAGCTTATTTCTTCATCTTCATCTACCCCATCAGCCGTCCGGCCATTTTTTGAGTCAGAAAAGCCCTTTTCTTTTGTTTGAGCAGTTCAAAGTACTATCCACGGGTTCAAACTTCTTTTTCTCAGAATCAAGCTTTCTGCATTCATTGGCAAAATGACCACTCAAGCCACATTTGAAACACTTGAATTTAGATTTATCCATCATGTTTCTATTTGGCTGGGTTGCTCCAAAATTCTTTTTGAATTTGAGCTTGACAAATCTTCTTTATAGGAAAGCCATATGTTCATCTATGTCCTCCATTTCATCCTGACTTAAATGGTCTTCATGCTCAGCCATTACCCATTTTCCTTTGCCTTCACAAACCCTTGAATTAGGTGCAGATTCCACAGCTTCAACCTTCATCTCTTTCCCTCTCTCTTGTTCAGCTACTAAAGCAATAGATCCTCCATTCTTCCTTCCTTTCACTAACTTTTCATCTTGTTCCAACTCAAGCTCATAAGTTTTTAGAATGCCATACAGTCTCTCCAAAGTAATTTCCTTCTAATTTTGAGAGTTTCTAAGAGAGACAGTTATAGGCTTTCAGTCTTTTGGTAGAGATCTAAGGAATTTCAGGTTTGAATCTTTTGTCTGGTAGATTCTTCCATGTAGCTTTAGTGCATTTAGTAGTTTTTGAGACCTACAAAAATGTCAATCAAGGATTTATTGTCCTCACAATGAAAGTGCCCATACTGCTGGATTAGAAGTTGCATCTTATTTTCCCTCACTTGTTCAGTTCCATCACATATGATTTGAATTGTATCCAAATATCCTTAGCAGATTTATAGTTGATAACATTGTCAAACATATCACTATCAAGACCATTGAACAGAATGTTCATAGCCATTTTATCTTTGTGCACTTGTTCAATATCTTCATCTGTCCATTCTGATTGTGGCTTTGGAATTGTTTGCTCATTGCCAACAGCTCCTTCAACGTGTGTTGCAGCTCTGCGAGGAACATAAGGACCTTTCTCAATGCAATCAACATACCTTTCAACTTGAGAGAGAAGATGCATGTGCATTTTCACCTTCCAATGGTGATAGTTGTCTTTATCCATAAAAAGGGAACTTCACATTCCTTTTGTATACAATCAAAAGTGCATAGAATCAAAATCTACGGATTAAAGAGTTATTCTATTAACAAATCAACCTGGCTTTATTCTATTATTTAATGTCTTTTACAAAACATATTCAAGTGAACTGAGTTTAGGATTCCAGATTTTTGCTCACTCGCCCATTTAGCTTTCCAGATTTGGCATATAGTTTATGCAGATTGTCAAGACCAGTCTCCCTACCTATATTAGTTCTGACTACCAACTCAAGCTTTGTCCTTAATTTTGTAATTGCCAAAGGCAGGGAAATTAATTACATATATCAACACTTCATTGCGGAAAGTAAGGTTTTGAGGGCTAAAAAGAGGAAATCAAATTACAAATGAGTTTTTGAGGACTAAAAAGAGTATATCAAATTACAAAGTACGTCATTAAGCATAACATATACTCTACGAGGGAAAAGAGAAACTAGAAGATGGAGAATACCTTCTTGGAGTCTGCCTCAGAGGCTGATGGTGCGAGGAGAAGCAGGCGGAAGGAGGAGTTGTCACGGTGAGTTTAATATTACAAGGGTAGGGAAGATAACCGGACACAAAATAGTTGTAACGAGGCAGTAGGTAGAAGGCTAATATTGTCTTTTGAGGAGTATTGTAATAATGCAAGGCTTACTTAGGAGGGTAAAAATGATAATTTATAATGAATAAAATTATTGAGTTAATTATCTCAGGAGCAAAGAATTTAACAAGTTCGAAAATAATCAATAGATTCATTTTTATTTAGTTTATTAATTAGAATATATATAGAATAATAAAACATAATAATGAATAGTGATTAAATATATATTAAATGTGGGGATAAGTTTGAAATAAATATTGTGTATGAATATTAATATAGGGGCAAAATCGTAATATTAATTAAATTACTCATCAAACCCCCTGTTGTTGTACTATATACATAATAAATAATAAATAATAGATTAACAAATATTTCACTACTATATTTGAAACCATACAAACAGTGTATACAAGTTATTCATTTAAAAAAATTATTATTTTATGACCATTTGTTTACCAAGATTGATTTGATAAACTAGTAAACTTAGAATATTTGAAAAAAAATGTAAATTAAAAATTTAAATTAAAACTAGTTTATAAAAAAGTTAGGCTAAAGACCCGGATCTCGCACAGTCTTTTAATAATTAAAGAAAAACTAAAGTATGCATATACAAAGCTCATTATAGTAAGAGTAGTATTAGAGGTACCAAAATAACTCCAAAAAACATGTTTTTATTGGTGCGATTTATATTAACACATGTGAGTCTATTTCATTTAAGAGAAAATAACCAATAGAAAAGCGACATCTCATTTTTTGGGAAAGTTTTGGTAAAATATTTTTGGACCTCTAGAAATTACTCATATAATAAGAATAATTTATTTCAATGGTTGATATATCTATTCACTCCCGTAAGTAAAATACATCTATGAATGAGGTTATAACTGATTAAAAAATGAATGCATTTATTGTCTAAGAACGGGTAAGACACATGAACAATTATTGTTAGGGGGAATACACACAAATATACAACCAAACAAACAATGCAAAATACACACACAATATATGACACAGAAAAACTCACGTCCTAACTTGTATTATTAATCCAAACAATTATCAATAATACAATCAATCTCTCTAAACGGTATTCACTCAAACGGTAATTAAGTCAAACAATACTCAAGCATACATCAAAACAATAACATGACTATGTATATATAGCCATCACAAACTTGACCATCAAACCTAATAACCTAATCCCATTATAATATTAATTGTTTACTCAATACCCTTACAATTATTACCCAACTCAATTATGATAATAATTGTCTACTCATACAGTTATTACCCAATCCAAATATGTTTTCTATCACCAAGCCCATACTACCTATTGAGTTTAACCCCAACAATCCTCCCCTCCAACCCAATATGGTTTCATGCACAACTGAATTAACGGTCACCATCAAGCCATCGATGTCGATCCGCCAATACTTCCCCTCGAATAATAACCCACCCTTCTAGTACAAAAAGATTTCTTTTATCTTTTCGACCTTTGAGTATCTCTAAATCTCCTTTAATGACTTCCAATATACTGTTTTTCATCATAACATTATATCCCAAATTAACTAATTTATCCAATAAAATTAGATTTCGATTTAACTCTAGTATGTATCTTACTTGAGTTAACTTCTGAATGTATCTTACTTGAGTTAAGTTTTGAACACGACCATTCTGACGTTTCATTGTTACCTCACCAATGCCAACAACCTTTACCCTTTTACTGTTGGGTAAACTTACCATCTTTCCCTCACACTTTTTGTAGGACGAGAACCACTCCCTCATACCACATATGTGATGAGAATATCCCGAGTCAAACACTCATTCTTCTTTTGATCCCTTCCCTTCTTGAACCAAAAGAACATCTTTATCGGCTTCTACAAGCGAAACACTACTCCCTCCTCGTTTTTTCTTCAACTCTCTCAAGTTTTCTCTTGCCTTTGGACACATAAATTGTATATGACCCAAATCCTCACAATAAAAACACATGATATTAGGGTTATTTTTGTTAACATACTTCTTTTCTGTGTCACGCACACGTACCACGAATGCACTTCCATCAGATGTATCACTTGATTCTTGTTTCATCAATCTTTCGACCTCCAAAAGAACAACAATAGTCTCATCCAAATCTAACTTCGTTTTCCCAACCAATAAAGAAGTCATCACAGTATTATACTTCTTCGGTAAAGACACTAGTAGTAGAACAACTTTGTCCACATCCTTCAATTTATCATCCAAATTATTCAGCTGGTTGATTAAGCCATTAAAATGATTCAGATGATCTCTTAAATCTCCGTCTTTTTCCATCTTGATCCCGGATAAATCTTTTTTGAGAAACAACTTATTGGCCAAAGACTTTGAGTGATAAGTCTTCGTTAACTTCTCCCATAAATTCTTGGGATTGTCCTCTTCAAGAACACCATACTTGATTTCCGGTGCAAGGGCCCACCTGACCGTTGATGTTGCACGTAACTTCATGTCTCCCCACTTTGTATCATCAACTTCAGTAGGCTTCTTCACTCCGAGAGTCGCATATAACTCTCATTGAATTAACATATCTTTCACCGTGCTTTGCCACAAGGTAAAATTATTTATTCCATTAAACGATTCAATTTCAAATTCCCCATCCTTCTCCATCATGAACCTTGGCTCTTGATACCACTTGTTAGGGGGAATACACATAAATATACAATCAAACAAACAATGCAAAATACACACACAATATATGACGTGAAAAAACCTACATCCCAACTTGTATTATTAATTCCAAATAATTATTAATAATACAATCAATTTCTCCAAACGGTATTCACTCAAGCGATACTTAAGTCAAACAATACTCAAGCATACATCAAAACAATAACATGACTGTATATATAGCCACAAACTTGACCACCAAACCTAATAACCTAATCCCATTATAATAATAATTGTCTACCCAATACCCATACAATTATTACCCAACTCAATTATGATAATAATTGTCTACCCATACAATTATTACTCAATCCAAATATGTTTTCAATCACCAAGCCCATACTACCTATTGGGTTTAACCCCGACAATTTTAACTTATGATGATGGAAATACATAAAATATTTATCCACTCATAATTGATTAATCTCAAGCCTAGAGATTGAAAGATTGATCGTATTGTAACACAACATATATCCATTCAGTTAATTACTCAAAAATGAATTGTTTAATGTCTTGAACGACATTGAGACACAGAAAGAGAAAGAAATACAAAAAATTCTTAAAATATTGAAGATTAGAAGAAAAAATAATACGAAATAGTTAGAAAAAAGTCTCGAAATATGAGAGCACAAGGATTGATTAGAGTTTCAGAAGATTTTTAAATATTTGTGAATAAAACTAGAAATAGATATTAAACTCTTAGGATGTCACATTTGAAAACAATCCAAATTTTATCAGGAAGATTGTTGTTGATGAGTTATAGTTCGTTTAACATCATTCTAGAAGAATTGAAAATGAGGAGCGAGTATAAATATAACTCCCTTCATCCCATTTTAATAGTCTATTTTGCAAATTTCACACATATTAAGAAATAGAAATTACAATATTTTTTTTTCTCATTTCACACAATAATACAATTTAGTTTTTACACATTACATTGATTGCATTTACTTCAAGAGATGAGTAAATGTACACAATTATATATACATAGACAAAAGTTCTTAAAAAAATAATGTGCATTTTCAATTTCAATGCAAGGACATTTATGAGAAGGATTTTCTAGTCAATATTGAAACTATAAAATTTGCATGGGTTAATGAACGTGACAAATATTTTGGGAAAGTTTTATTTTGCAAAGTGGACAACTAAAATGGGATGGAGGGAGTATGAAAAATCATCATAATTAGATAACACCCACAAAACACTATAAATATATTCATGAGCCACGACAAAGTTGAAAATTATTGTACACACTATCAGTACTACTCATATCAGATTCCAAATTACAAACTTCTTTAAACAACATTGTTCACACATAATTTAATTTAACACACACAATTTAAGTTACTGGCATAGGAACGGGATTTTATGCTAGTTTCTATATATTTCTATATATTATAGCTCAACATGGCTATAAAAAAGTGAAATATTTTATTCTCGTGAAATAACAGATTTGCCCGTGTATTTACTATATTTTTTAAAAAAGTTGTTAATGGAGATCGAACCTGAGTATACTCATTCACCAATATATCTTTATACCACTACACCAAATTATAACTTGTGTTTTTCATCAAACGTATAATATGCGAGTGTCATTTAATACTGAGACATAGTATTTAACTTTAAACATAATTATTCGATTATTTACAGAATTAATATGTATCAAATTACTAACTTTATCGTTATTACATTATCTTTAATGTTAATCCAATTTAAAATTCATAAAATAAGATAGTTATATTTAAAAATTATTTATTTTTATTTATGCAAGTAAAAAAAATTATGACTTATAAGTAAAATTATCCAAACACTTATATAACTTATAAGTATTCATCTATTTACCACTTATAAGTCAATTATACATTTTTAAATTGTAAGTTACTTATTTTAAGATTTCCCAAATGGACACTATATTTTTATTCAAAAAAAAATTAGGCAACTACATTACATAAAAGCCTTAAAGTGTGTGTCGAACCTCGTTCCCCAATGTAAAAAATTGGGTGGGACGAATGGAGTAATATTTTAGTTAATTGTTAATTTGTTTGGTATGAAATAAAACTGTGCGTGTCTTTAACCTAAGTTTAAATTTTAAAAATGAGAATTCATACATTTTAACTATCAAATTATTAATATAAACAAATGAATTATAAATAATAAGTAAAAATGAATATTAGTATTTAAAATTTGAAATTTCACTGATAACTCAATAACATACTTAATATGAATTACATTATTTTTGTATAGTAGGTCTATATAATAATAATAATAATAATAATAATAATATACAATAATTATATCTAAGAAACTTGATTACAAAATGATTTTATTTTTTGGGTGATAACCCTATATAACTAAAATTGGAAAAGGAAGGACAATTCAAATTGCCGAATCTGTGATGCGGGTGATCAAAATGCCGACCAAAAATGGCAAACTTAATGTCATATCAACTAAATATGTCACAATAATTCGCAACCAGTCCACAAACTATGGCATCAAAGCTACTTGCAAAAAATATTCAATTCATTTACGTGTTTACTGGTTTTACGATTTATAAGCATGTATGCAATATATGATATCTTAATGTTGATATAAGATGTTTATATATATGTATGTATATGTTTTGAATATATAATATTCATGAGAATTGTATAATTATGTGATGATTATACAATTTGTATATATACTAATATATGCATAATTTATGTTTTTCTTATTATGAGAATCGTATCTAATATGAATTCTGAAACGGATATAGCAGATTTGCTGAAATTTGTGTATGGTGTCCTATTTTCGCAAACGAGTACCTTTTCGGAAAGGGAAACGAGCATTTGTAAGGCGTATGACATGGTTTAGTACCTCAAATCTACGATTTAATGTTATTAAATTTAATTTTGAATTTTTAAGTTTTTTATCATATTTTATTTTTATCATTAGATCATGATCACAAAATCATGTTATATTATGTGTGATGACCCTATATCACTAAAATAGGAAAAGGAAGGACAATTTAAATTGCTGACGGGATGAAGGTGATCAAAATACCAACCAAAATGATGGAATTAGTGTCATATCAAACACTTAGAATAAGTATATAAATAGAGTAGTGAGATTATATTGATTTGGTTGCACAAGAATGAACGAAGTAAACTTTTTAGTGATATTAATTGGTGATTTCAAGGGATTTACAATTATTGATGTATATTAATTATTGTATAGCAAATTAGCAAGTTAGATTGGTGATGAAGTGGAAATAGAGTTGGACAAGTTTATTTATCCCACATCGAGGCGGAAGCAAAGAAGAGATGTAAACAGGACTATATTAGAAAGGGAAGCGCCAATTGTTAGAACTTACATACCTGGACGGGGTCAATGGGTGATCAAGAAGGCTCATGGCCTAGGCAAGTGGCCTTCATTGCACCTCTGGAAGGTGCACCCGCCTAACATCTCTTCGGAGACTGTACGTCTTAATTTCTGGCAGTGGGGGCCTGCGCTTGTCGCGGCCCCTTCAATTCAGTTCTAAGTTGGTTTTTCGAATTAACTTTTATTATGTTTGAATTGGCTCGATTCAAGTCATTGTTATGAAATCTTGTTTTTCATTTGCATTTAAATTCTCTTCAAGTAGTTAAACCTTTCTAAATAGATTCTTATTATCAGTTCAGAATCCTTCTCAGATGCTCAAAACTACATATTACGAAGTCCTTTTGCCCAAGGATGACACAAAAATTGAGATATGGTTTAATTTTGCAAAAGAAAAAAATAAAAACAAATATTGTGGTGTTATCTGAATCCAGATATAATATTTTCTTGTTAATGGTGTTTAATCTTCAGATCAGGAGACCTATGACTTATATATAGCTAATATTTTATAGTATAGTTTTCAATCAAAAGAGCCTATCATTTTTCTTCTCCTTGCATACTATAAAGCACAATAAATTGTCTTCTAGCCGACTTAACCATGGATTTTGCATTGAATTGCTTAATACAGTAATTAAAACCACACAAGAGTTCTTTAAATTACCACTGGAAGAGAAGAAAAAGTTTCCACAAGAAGCAGAAGATCTCGAGGGATATGACAAGCTTTCGTAACAGAAAATCTCACTTGTTTAAGAAACTTCCCAGTGAATACAGGTCACTCAATCTCTCTGTCTATGCAAATTTATACACTCTCGTTTTGACTCATTTCTTGAGATTGATTTTTGGCTTATTGGTTATATGGTTGGCCAAATCAACTAGGATTTAGTTGGTACTCCTAAAACATATACAGAATGGCCGTCGAGGCTTACTCAGCGGAACTATAAAGCTCTGCAATGAAGCTTGTTAACTGAATGGCAAAATAACTTGAAAATGGATCCTTTGGAAATGATAGATCTGTTTGTAGATTACTCCCATTCAATGCATACAAAGTACTATCCTCCATGTCCCCAATCAGATAAGGTTATCGGTCTTGCACCACATTCTGATGTGTTGGCCTAACACCGACAACTGCAAGACCAACCTAACCTGATTGTCACCAGGCCAAGAACGATCATCTGCTGCACAAGATCGCCACACACCGACAATCAAGCACTTCCAGTCACGCTCTAATCTTGCAGTCATGTTCATCTACCAACATACAGAACAGATCCTGATCAGTATGGTCATGTTAAGCTTAAGAATCTTAATAAATAATAAAGACATTTTAAACATTGTGATATTAACAAAACAAACATCAAAAAAGACTGTTATTGGCACAAGCAATGAAGCAAAGCTAGAACATGTCATTCACAAGCTTGTAACTAGCTTTAATTTATGTAACAACCCCTTCGTCTTTTTCATCGCTTACCGTTTGTGTTAAAATAGATGGAGTTATTGTTATATTTTAGCACCTAAAAATGATTTTTGTGCTAAAATAGTATCATATTTTCGATGCTTACCTCTAATTCTCCAAATGTAACTAACTTGTCTCTAATAATCTATGATTTTTCTCAATATTTTTTAATCTTTTTGATGATGTGGAAAATGATATCATCTATATTTTGTGCTATATTAGCACAGACCGCAACATTATCCTATTTCAATATAATATATTTATTGCATCACTTAATTCATAATTTTACTATCGCGTGTGCCTATGAGCACCTACTAAGCACTAGATTTCATACTTATATTAAACTAATGATAACAGCGCCAACGCTCACACATTTTTTTACTTTATATGAATAGATTCAAACATAGATACTGAGAACAATTAGAAAAAATAAATATGTAAAAGTATTTAACTTTTAGTAATATTTGAGTACATAAACAGATTGTAGCATAATGACCATTTTAAGCCTCATTTGCATTCACAATGCTATACGAAAACAGTAATGGGAAACAGGCTGATAACATGAAATAGTATCTCACTCAGCTCCCACATCGCTTAGAAATAAATATTAAAAATGTTTCATATACTTTGACAATTGTAATCACTTTCGTTCCATCGGGGATGTACGATAAATTTGGAACGATAAAAGATTAGCATGGCCGTGACACGAACAAATCGACAAATAAACCAAATTTTTGTTTATTTATTCTGAAGAAACTTTTGCTTTCAATGTTCAAATTTTTTTATTACCTTCTGAAGAAACTTTTGCTTTCAATGTTTAATAGTAGCTCATCTTTCACTGACATTCAACAGTTATTGATTTGGCTGATCCTCCCTATTTTTTTGGTTACTCTTTCACAGAATTTGCAGCAAGCCATTGAAATTTCAAAGGAAACAGTAATGCAAAACTGTTGTTTCGTAAATGCAAGTTATGCATGCAAACATTATCTGATGAAAAAGTAGTTAAAGAGTGAATATGATATTTGTTTAAACCAAACTATTTTTCATCCCTTTCTCAACTTAACCCAATCTCAACTCCACTCTGCATATTTTACTCATGAATCTGGACTACTGAAGATAATACCTTGGCTTCAAAAGCAATTTCTTTTTATGTCTTGTTACGGCATCAAACACTTACGCTCTCCAAAAATTCAGGCTATTTGTGGACTGTGGTTTCTGAATTCTAGGCAAGTCGTTGAAGGTTTACAAATAGAAAAGTATTGACATTTATCGAATTTCTTGTTAATCGAAAAGCATTGATAGCATTAGTGTATTCTATGTTGCTGTGCAACCAATATACGAGATTGTCAAGATGGACAATCAAGCACTGCCAATCACACTTTGATCTTGCAGTCAGGGCCTTAGTCATAGTTCAAAACTTTTGTTTTACCTTTCATTGTGAACCAATCCAATGTACGAGATTTCAGGGGTTCTATTCAAAATCAGTTTATGGGGTACTAACATATATACCATGTAAATTCATACATATTTACTTACATGATTTAGAAAGTTTTAGGGTCTTTGGGTGTAAGGATCCTAACGCAAGTCTTACTCGTCTATATTCAGGTCACCCTTGGTCATGTTTCATCCACCAGACCTTGTCACTTGTCTCCTTGAAAGTCAAGGTTACAGAAGTTGAACATATGGAACATATCTTGATCAGTATAGTCATGTCCTTTACAGTACAGAAGTCTTGGTAAATAAAAGATACAGTTTTACGTATTATATTAATGTAGGATTTATCATTGCTTAAAGTTTCAAGTATTTCGAAAAGCATTTTAATCAAGAAACAGCACACAGGCAATGGTATAAGATGTCAAGCACACACTTTTAATACGAAATCAGAGAAAAAAACTATGCCAATTATTCTCTTTGATTAATTACCATTTCTCCATCGTCAGCGATTTTTATCAAGGTAGATAAGTGATTGATTGATTGATCAATAATGTATTTCATTCACGTTCAAGAGAAAAAAAATAAATCCCATGTGAACAATATTATGGGCCAAGATTTGTCTCAATCACTTTGCAAATTTCATGATCAAATTTTTATTTGTTTGAAATAATTGTTGGGTATGTAATGTAACCTTTTAATCTTTATATTGTACACATACATACTCGGGAAACAAACTCTTCATTTTTTTGTATGGGGGTAAGCCTGAGTACATTTTACCTTCCTGGACCCTGAGATAAACGGAATATATTGGATATACCGGGTATGTTTGATTTAATTAGACTTTTCCCGAAATCGATCTTTTGTTGTGATTTGAAAAGAGACAGTTTATGATTGAAGCTAAATCTGCCACAAATTTCGGATGAAACCACGACTAGGTTTAGGAAAATTACTTAAAATAATTTTAAAACCGCCGCGCGTACTATCCAATCTCCTTATATATATATATTATCAAGCCAAACCAAACATACCCAACATATCCCACTTATTGCAAGACCTGTGAAGGATAAGATGCATGTAACGTTACCCTCATTTAAAAGAATGAAGAGCCTGTTTTCCGAAAGACCCCGTCTTTTATGTGTGAATGTGTTCCGTGTAAAGAGTAAAAGTTACAATACAAAACCAAGTATGTACACTATTTATTTTTCACATGGGACTTACCTATTTATTTTTCTCTCCCGGTAATTTAAATTGAGAAAGTGGATTGGGATGACAAAAATCGAAGATACAGTAAAACCTCTATAAATTAATATAGTTGGGACCGGAGAATTCTATTAATTTAGAGAGGTATTAATTAATCGATAAATTAATAATTATTAATTTATAGAGAATTTTCGGTAGCAAACAAAATTAACTTTTGAATAAATTTTTATTCACATAAATTTAAATAAAATGAATTGTACAATTTATATTTTATACTTAATTCAATTAATTCAATGTATATGAATTTAGAAAGTCAATGTAATGTACAATATATTAGATTCAAAGTCCATGTAGTGTATAAGTTAAATTCATTGTATTTTACATAGAAAATATTCAATATATATTAGGAAAATTCAAAGTACATGAATTAATTTAATTCATTATATTTTACATAGAAAGTATTCAATGTATGTGTAGTCATAAAATATATTATATATACTGTATATACTAGATTGGGGGAAAAATTATACAAACAAAACAATGGCTTCTCATCTAAAAGGTGTCACAAAATCAACAATGACGGATGAAGCAAGAAAAGCATTATGTGAATATAAAAGAGAAAATTCATCATGCACTCAAAAAGATCTCCAGTTGTGGTTCGAGAATAAGTTTCATCTAAAAGTTAGTCAAGGTACAATATCAAATACACTGAAAAGGTCAGCAGACTATCTTGCAGCTAATTACTTGGAGAAAAGAAAAGATATTAAGCGACATAAACCAACAAAATATCCAGATATGGAGAAGGTTCTCTATGAATGGTTTCTCCAGTACCAAGATCGTGTTAATATGACAGGAGAGCTAATTTTAGAGAAGGCAAAAGAGACCATGAAAATTTTATACCCTCAACAAGATCAGGAACACACTTTTTCTCAAGATTGGCTTGAGAAATTCAAGTTAAGACATGGTATTAAGTCATTTCGTCGCTTTGGAGAAAGTGGTTCTGTTGATGTACAGGACATGGAGAAGAAACTGGAGTCCATAAGGGAAAAAATAAACCAGTTCCCTATGAAAGATGTTTTTAACATGGACGAAACTGGTTTGTTTTACAGGTTACAAGCTGATCACTCTCTTTCTACGAAACAACTTGAAGGAAGAAAACAAGACAAAGAAAGGCTCACGGTTGTTATATGTTGCAATGAAGATGGCTCTGAAAAAATTCCTTTATGGATTATTGAAAAGTATGCAAAGCCACGGTGCTTCAAGAATGTTAACATGGGCAGCTTGAATTGTCATTATCGTGCAAACAAAAGAGCTTGGATGATTAGTGTACTTTTTGATGAATACATTCGTTGGTTTGATAGCCAAATGCAAGGCAAAAGAATTTTGTTTGTGGTAGATAACCGTCCAGCACATCCAAAAAATATTGAAGGACTATAAAATGTTGAGTTGTACTTCTTGCCACCTAACATGACATCAAAAATCCAACCTTGTGATGCAGGAATTATAAGAGCTTTCAAGATGCACTATCGCAGGAGATTTTATCGTGGGTTATTAGAAGGTTATGAGTTGGGACAATCTGATCCAGGAAAGATTAATGTTTTGGATGCTATCAATTATGCAGTCGCGACGTGGACGACAAATGTAAAACAAGAGTCAATAGCAAGGTGCTTTCAACATTGCAAAATTCGTTCCATAGATGAAGTTTCGAGCAATTTAAATGAACATACAACTCCGAAAGAATACATTCATGAACTTGAGGTGATGATTAAGGATCTAGGTTATCGTAATAAAATGGATGTTAATAACTTCTTAGATTATCCGGGTGAAAATGAATCATGTTCCGAGGTCCAGAGTATAGAAGAGATTGCAAACACCATCCTTGAAAATAGTGTTGAAGATGATCTTGAAGACGATACAACACCGTTGGAGCCGGTTACACGTAAAGAAGCACTCAAGGCATCAAAAATACTTAATAACTTTTTGATGCAACATGAAAGCACCACACCCGAGCTTTTGGATGCAATAAGGAAGATTAGGGATGAGCTTCATGTTGATTTAAATTATATGAAAAAGCAAACTACAATTGAATCATATTTTACAAAGATGTAATAGCTATATTTTTATGAATATAAGGGAATTATTAATTTATAGTTTTTTTGGGACCATATTTTTATACAGGGTTTTCAAAAAAATTATTATCTTATTATCTTATCGAAATTGATCATTTTTTGAACTGGCCCAAGTCGGGACCGGACAAAATTATTAATTTAGAGAGATTATTAATTAATCGAGTATTAATTTACAGAGGTTTTACTGTATGTTCCCAAGTATGTACACTATTGATCAATCAAAAATCACGTATTCGATATAAAACGACGTCATGTTGTGTGTTTAAGTATGTTTGAAAATATTGACTATGAGCGAACTAATCCCAATACCACCAAAATTACCGGCAGAATTACCAAAGTCTTGATTTCAACGAAAAAAATTTGAATTTGAATACATCCAATGAATATAATCTCTAATAGCTAACATAAAAAATAATAATAGATGATATAGATGGTATGTTATTATTTTTTTACTAACGTAAAAACCCGTGCGAGGCACGAGTCTGTTTATATACTAAAATAATTTCTCAAACGAACCTATTTATATATTAAAATAATTTTTTAATTAAAAACACGGTAAATATGAATATTTTAATATTATGTTAATTTTTTGTAGTAATTTTTTAGTCAAAATTTTATTTTAATAAGAGCATGTACGTATGTAAACTTGCATATTTATTTTAACGAAATAACCGTATATTTATTAGATATAAAATTGGATATATATACAGGACTATATGGTGAACATATGATGCAATCTATTAAGATTATGTAAAGATCAATCTTGGCATTTCCAAACTTTTTCTTTTTAAAAATAAAATCTATAATTGCATACGTATATATGAGTCAAATATACAATATGTATAAATTTTATCGTAAAGTGTGGAGCGACCTACACATTTACAACAACTTGCTAGTGTGAATATACACAATTAAGGCATTTGCACATGTTATTTTGATAGTGTTTAACACTAAACGACCATATTCGGGGTTAAAATGCGAAAGTTTATCATCCTTAACCTTCTTCAAGGTTAATTATAGGGTGAAAGCTGCTAACTGGCCCTAATCGGGGGTAATCGGCCCTAATCGGGGCTAATTTCCATGTATAAGTTGCTAATTAGGCTTAAAAGAGCCTAATTTTAAGCTAGAATGGACTAATTGGCCTTACTCGAGGCTAATCTGCCCTAATCAGGGCTAATTAAGACTAATCAGTATGCATAAGATACTAATTATCCCTAATTCACACTAATTATAAGAGTGAATGGGTTAAACGACCCTAATATGGGTAATTTCATCATACAAATCACTAATTATCCCTAATTTGGGTTAATTATGCTTAATATACACTAATCGGCCCTAATCTGGGCTTAATTTCACTAATTGGCCCTAATCTAGGCTTAATCTTAAAATTCTGAAAATTAAAAAAATTTCAAAAATTTTCTGATTTTTTTCCATTTTTTTCGAAATTTTTCAAAATTTTCGAGGGGGGTCATCGGGGTTGAGCAGAACCTCCTGCTGCAGGAGGCTCTGCTCGGCCTCATGCCCCCAAATGTGGGCTACTCGGCCCGTTAGAACAGAAGCTCCTGGTCGGCCTGTAGGAGGTTGCCCAGGGGTTCCTGCCCCTTAATTTTTTTTTGAATCTCTCACTCAGAGTTCAGGTCTTCTACATACCTTATCATGCCCTTGCTCTTGGTTGTCCATGGAATTAATTTCATGGTTGCCTTTGAGTTTCTCTCAGCTCTGTTACGGCTGTTTCAGTGAACGTTCTGTACTCATCTCAGTGGACGTTCCGTACTTGTTCTTGCTAAACGTTCTGTGTTCTATTGAACTTGTCCTTATAGGAAGTCTCATACTTCATTGAACTTGTCCAAACTTCTTTTGTAGGATGTTATGCACTTTAACCAACTCGTTCTCGTAGACGTTCTAGTCTTCACGAAACTTGGTTCTGCTGAGAGTTATCCTTTTCAAGAAATCTCCAAAGGACCTCTCAAGAAGGCCTCTAGAGCAACCTTTGAAGGCCTCATGGCTCTCTTACAGGAGCTTTTGGTGAGTCAAAAGACCTTAATGTGTTGCTTGGTCGGTCAAGGCCACTACGGAGGCAAGTTGTGGTCATGGCTCTACTACAGAGGCTCCTGGCAGGCCAAAAGCCCCCAACTTGTGGGCTGGTCGGCCGGGGCTTCCCAGCATGCAAGTTGTGGCCGTCATGGATCTGATACGGAGGCTCCTGGTAGGCCAAAGCCCTCCAACTTTTGGGCTGGTCGGCCAGGGCATCCCCGCATGCAAGTTGTGGCCGTCATGGCTCTGATACGGAGGCTCCTGGTAGGCCAAACGGCCTTCATTTGTTGGATGGTCGGCCGGAGCTTCCCCGCATGCAAATTGTGGTCGTCATGGCTCTGATACGGAGGCTCCTGGTAGGCCAAAAGGCCTCAATTTGCTAGTTGGTCGGCCGGAGCTTCCCCGTATGTAAATTATGGTCGTCATGGCTCTGATACGGAGGCTCCTGCTAGGCTAAAAGGCCTCAATTTGTTGGCTGGTAGGCCGGAGCTTCCCCGCATGCAAATTGTGGTCGTCATGGTTTTGATCTGGAGGCTCCTGGTCAGCCATATGCCCCCCAATGTGTGGGATGGTCGGCCAGGAGCGGTCTTAACGGACCTTGAGAGTCTCCTGCAGGGTAGTCTGATCCGTCAGGAGGAGAACATTCTGTCCTAGTGTTCATGAGCACTCTGGCCTTCAGGGAACTTATTTAGCTGTAAAGCTAATCTTATTTTAACTTCTATAAGTTTTGTTAATCGTGGTGATTAGTGTAATCAATCCTCAGTTAGGACTAACGACTTGTGTTTAGCCTCAACCATGCTTTTCTGATCATTTCCTAGTGAACGTCATGTTCTTCAGGAAACTTGTTTTCGTGGACGTCCTAGTATTCACGAAATTTGTTCTCATGGACTCTTTAGCCTTCATGAAACTTGTTCTCGTGGACGTTCTAGTCTTCACGAAACTTGTTCTCGTTGGGCGCCTATTTTTTCAAGAATTCTCAAGGAATTTCAAATGAGTTCCACGGAAAAACCTTCAGGAGTTTCTGAATCAACCCTACAGGGGTTTCTGGTCGGTTATAAGGCCTTCATGTGGCCTGGTCGACCAATCCTGCTCTTTTTGGTGGACGTCCTGCCCCTTTTTAGTGAGCGTAATGTACTTATTCTCGTGAACATTCTACTCTTCACGAAACATTTTTCCCTCCGTGAGGGTTCTAGTCGGCCTAATTCTTCCTTGTGGAGGACTAGCATCACTAACCCTTGGTAGGCCTAAATCTCACCTCCGTGAGCGTCTTAATCTTCATGAAACTTGTTCTCGTGAACGTTCTGTTCTTTTTGAAACTTGTTTCCGTGGAAGTTCTTGTCTTCACCAGGAGCATCCCTTGGCTCTAGTTCATGGTTCTCTTGGAACTTCATTTGAGGGAAATCCCTATTAGTTCTGGACGTCTGGAGACGTTCTTTCGAGGACGTCCTAGTTAGCCTAACCCCTCCATGTGGAGGAGTCGGCTTCAAGGACTCTTGTTCGGCTATAGGGACCAAGCACTTGAGGCCCTGTTCAACCGTAACCTCAATGTCTAGAGCTTCTTGGACCTTCGGGACCTTATTCGTGGAAGTTATTGAACTTCAATCTTCTCAATATCAAGTCGTGGCTTAGACTTTCCTTTTTTTTTTTCGAGGAGTGCCTTGTCATGTGGGGGCTTCATAATTTAAAGGAAGCTTGTTAAAGCTGGCCTTCGAGGCTTCTCTATCGAGGGTACCTATCTTCCTCCTAATTTACCATTGGTTAAATTTGTTCCAATTAGGCGAACAACTTCCTGAAGCGGAGATGTGCAGGGCTCATGCCTTGTATTGTGTACATCTCTTCTTTTTAGAACTTTCAATACTTCAAATTGAAGGAGGAGCCTGGCTGGCTTAAGGCCTCCCTTGGAGGCCGGTCTGCTGGAGCCCTTTTCGAGGGATATCCAGTTGGTCAAGGGCCTTCTCTGGAGGCTGATCAACCTTCTTTGGTAGGTTGGAGTCTGTAGTGTAGACTTTAGTCGACCAAATACATTTCGTGAAGCTAGCTTTCTCATATCTTTTTCTTATTAGGCCAATGCCTACTTCGCAGCTTCTTTCACTAGGAGTGCAAAATGAAGGAGTGAGCACATGGACTTGGAGGCATTGATGAAGAAACTAGAGAGAAAGTTTCAAGATTGGGATTCTAGAGCTCTCTTAGCATTTATCAACAGTCGAAAGACTTATTCAAGATGATGGACACCCATGATGATGAGGTGCGCTCTGTTAATATGTCCATTGGCTATGTTCATAGCTCTTACCCGGATATGGTAAATTTACGGGGCTTTCGTAGCCTTTGGGTTGTTTCCAAGGTTGCCATTATTGGCCAATCAT
This sequence comes from Apium graveolens, assembly GCF_009905375.1. Taxonomy (NCBI): domain Eukaryota; kingdom Viridiplantae; phylum Streptophyta; class Magnoliopsida; order Apiales; family Apiaceae; genus Apium; species Apium graveolens. The sequence continues at coordinate 30,419,786 of NC_133651.1, forward strand.
CTGATTTTGGACTATAGATTGTCCTTCCGTGTTTAGGCCTTGCATGGCTTTGTTTGTCGTGTGTGGATTTTATCAATTTGTGGTCCTTCATGGACTTGAACATCTTCAGTGTGTAACCTAATTGTTCATCATGACTTGATTTCTGATCCTTCAGGACCTCCTGCATTTGTAGTTTGATTTCATATTCGTCTTTTATTTTTGGTACTTTGGTCCTTCAGGACTTTTATTCGTTAGATGCTCGTACACTGGTCGACCTTATTCCTCCATTTACTACTAAGTACTAGGAACATGTCTTTCTTGTCCTAAATATATTAAACCTTTAGCTTCGAAACGTGCCAGATATGAGGAACTTTGTCACCGCTCAAGGTTTCCAACTTGTAGGATCCTCGTCCTAATATTTTCATGACCTTATACGGCCTTTCCCGGGTAGGGGTTAGCTTTTCTTTCTCTTCAACTCCTGAAGCCTCAATATTTCTTAAGATCAAGTCTCCTTGGTAAAAGAACCTTTCTTTAACCCTTTTACTATAATAAAGGCAGACTCTTCGTTGATGCTCTGCATTGCGGGCGCTGGCCTCATCTCTGACCCCCTTAATGGGATCAAGAGCGAGCCTTATGCCTTATTCATTGGTTTCTGATTTATAAGATTCGATCCTAGGGGATCCATGTGTGATTTCAAGGGGCACCACAACCTCAGCTCCTTAAGCCATCATAAATGGGGTAACTTCAGTAGTCACTTTGTAGGTGGTACGATATACCCATAATATAGGCAACAACTCATCCACCCAAGTATTTTACATGCGTTCAACCCTCATCTTAAGTCCATCAAGGATGATTTTGTTAGCAACTTCCGCTTTCCCGTTTTCTTGTGGGTGTGCAACCGAGGTGAAGCGAAGTTCTATGTTGTTATCGTCACAGTAGTCTCTGAATTCTGCATTATCAAATTATTTCCCATTGTCCGTGACAAGGATGCGTGGGATTCCATATCGGCATATCACATTCTCCCAGAAGAATTGGGCAATTTGCTTGGTGATTATCTTGGCTAGCACTTTAGCCTCAATCCACTTTGTAAAGTAGTCTATGGCTACCACAATGAACTTCCTATGTCCCGATGCTACAGGATATGGTCCAAGTATGTCCATTCCCCATATTGCAAAAGGGATGGGTGTGCTGATCGATGTAAGCCTCTCTGGGGGCTGTCGTACTATTGGAGCGTGCCTCTGGCATCTGTCACATTTCTTCACATAAGCCTTTGCATCGGCTAGCATAGTTGGCCAGTAGAATCCCAACCGAGTTATCTTGTGAGCGAGGGCCCTGCACCCCAAGTATTGTCCACAAATCCCTTCATGGGCTTCTTTAAGTGCCTTCTCTGCTTTAAGAGGTCTTAAGCACTTTAAGTACAGAATAACAAAGGACCTTTTGTAAAGAAGGCCTCCAATCAATGAGTATCTCAATGCTCTAACCGACAGCTTGCGTGCCTCCTGCGTATCGTCGGGGAGCCACCCAGTTTCTAATTAGGTCTTGATTGGGTCTATCCAACAACTTGCCACACCAACCGGTGCTATCAGATTTATGACATGAATAGTAGGGGTCTTCAAGACCTGGAAGTAAATACTTCTCGGATAGCTCTCAATTTCAGACGAGGCGAACTGAGACAAGGCATCCGTCGTAGTATTCTCCTCTCTCGGAACATGTCCTGCGTATGATTCATTGAACTGAGTCAGTATTCCCTTGGTAATTGGTCATAGTATCATCCTTGGTCTCAAACTCCCCATTAACTTGAGCAACTACAAGTCTTGAGTCTCCGCAGACCTTCAGGTTTTTGGCCCTCACAGCTCTAGCCAAGCCTAATCCAGCTATCAATGCTTTATATTCTGCATCGTTGTTCGTAGTCGGGAAATCCAACTTCAAGGCATATTCAATCATAAACCCATCAGGGCTTTGCAAGACTAGGCCTGCACCACTAGATTTTGTTTTGGACGCACCGTCAAAATGGAGAACCCAATACTCTTTCAAGGTTATTTCTTCATCCTTATCCTTCTCTTCTCCTTCTGGGGTTACTATCTCTTGCCCCCGACTTCGTGGTCGTTAATGGTGCATTCGACCACGAAGTCTGCTAAGGCCTGAGCCTTGATGGTCATTCGAGGCTAACTCAATCGCCCACTTGATGAGCCTTCCACTGGCCTTCGGGCTATGAAGAATGTTCCTCAAGGGTTGGTCCGTCAGGACTTCGATCTTGTGAGCCTGGAAGTAGGGTCTCAACTTCCTCGAGGCTGTGATGAGAGCAAGCGCAAACTTTTTCGTGGTGGAGTAATTCAACTTTGATCCATGAAGCACCTTACTTACATAGTATACAAGCTTTTGGAGCTTCTGTTCTTCCTTCACGAGGACCGCACTCACGGCTTGTTCAGATACCGCGAGGTACAAATAAAGAGTATCTTTCGGACTTGGTTTAGCCAACAACGAGGCTTCAGTCATGTACTTCTTTAGCTGTTCAAAGGCCTCTTGGCTCTTAGCTGTCCATTCAAAGTCCTTCACCTTCTGAAGGGTTTTGAAAAAAGGGCAGACATTTGTCTCCAGACTTGGAGATGAACCTCCCTAGAGCTATGATTCTTCCTGTCAGCTTCTGAACATCCTTGATGGAGCGTGGTGGCTCCATGTCTAGGATGGCTTTGATCTTGTCGGAGTTGGCCTCTATTCCCCTCTTAGAGACCATATGACCCAAAAATATTCCTGACCCAATGCCAAAAGCACACTTGGATGGGTTTAACATCATCTTGTGGTGCCTCAACACTTCAAATGCCTCTCTGAGGTGACTAATATGATCAGCCTTACTTATGCTTTTGACTAACATGTCATCAACATAGACCTCCACGGTCTTCCCAATTAAACAGGCAAATATCTTGTTTACCAGTCTTTGGTAAGTAGCTCCTGCATTCTTAAGTCCAAAAGCCATAATAAGATAACAAAATACACCAAAGTCAGTTATGAAGGATACCTTGGGGGTGTCATCCTTATGCATTCTAACCTGATTATAACCATTGAAGCCATCCATGAAGCTTAGCATTTCATGTCCAGCAGTGGCATCGATCAGAGTATCAATCCTCAGTTGGGGTAATAGTCCTTGGGACAAGCATCATTCAAGTCAGTGAAGTCAATGCACATCCTTCACTTCCCATTGGCCTTCTTAAACCATTATGGGGTTGGCCAACCATTCAGGGAATTGCACTTCTCGATAAATCCAGCTTCTAAAAGCTTCTCGACCTCCTACTTAATGGCTTCCAACCAATCAGGGGCATAAGTTCTCTTTTTTTACTTTACAGCCTTGTGAGTTGGATCAACGTTCATCCTATGAGTTATAAGGTTTAGGTCAATCTCAGGTATCAACTACTTTCCAAGAAAATACATCACTATTTTCTTGGAGGAAAGTGGTCATTTGGCCCTTCAAGGGCTTGTCCAGAGATGCCCCAATATACGTGACCTTCTCGGGTCTAAGGGGTCTAAAGGAATTGGAACCAAGTCCTCAGCTGGCTTCCCTCGCAGTTCGTCATTCTCTCGGACATCCATGTCTTCTATGGGGAGGACCTGCCCCCCGGTTCCATCGGGCCTAAGTGCTGCAACATAGAAACTGCGGGCCATTTTCTAATCTCCTCTCACTTCTCCAACACCATTCATAGTTGGGAACTTCAATACCATATGGTAGGTTAATGGCACAGCCTTAAAAGCATGTATCCCTGTTCTACCCATGATAGCATTGTAAGTAGAGGCTGCCTTGATAACCTGAAAGTTCAACATCTGCGTGGCCTCCCTGGGCTCTTCCCTGATAGTTACGGGAAGTTGTATTAATCATTCAACTTTACATTACACATGGTTAAAGCCGTGGATGGGTGCGTCAGACGGAGTTAGTTGAGAATCATTGTAGCCCATCCTTATGAAGATGTCATGAAATAGAATGTCCACGGAAGCTCCATTTTCCACCAGGACCCTCATAACATGACAATTTCCAATTATCGGAGTGACAAACAGAGGATCATCCTGAGGAAATTTCAAACCTTCAAGGTCTAGGTCACCAAATTCAAGAATCATATCCGACTTAGAACGCTTAGATGGCTCTCCAACTATGCTCATTACTTCTCTTGCATAAGCTTTTCGGGAGTTCCTTGTAGTACCAGCTGCTGTAGGTCCTCCTGAGATCATATTGATTACTAGCCCTCGGGCTGTGGGTTGCGATCTCTGTCGTTACCCCTTCGATCGTCATCTCTTCGATCATTGTCTCTTCTTTGACCTCCAGCCTCTTCACCCTTGGTGAAATGTCCGAATTTTCCTCTTCGGGTCAAATACTCAATCTCATCCTCGAGTTGCCTACAATCTTCAGTATCATGACCAACATCTTTGTGAAACCTGCAGTACCGACTCTTGTCTCTCTTCTCGGGGTCTCCCCTTAGTGGCTTCGGCCATTTGAAGTCTTTGTCCTTTTCAATTTCCATAAGGATTTGGCTCCTTGGAACATTAAACCTTTCATATTCAGTGAACCTTGGTTGCTGATTCTTCTTAGAGGATGAGGAGTCAAAGTTTTTGCCAATTCGTGGATACTTATCCTTGGCATCGTACTCATGATCCGTCTTCTGCTTCTTGTTCTCAGTAGGTTCATTATTCACAGTTGTCTTCTTCATACTCTCCTCCACTTTGATATATTTCCCGACTCTATCCTGGAGCTGTAGTATGCTTTCGGGAGGGAGTTTAGCCAAGAACATCTTAAAGAACTCATCTCTAGTCCCTTATTGTAGGGCTATCATAGCTACCTTATTATCAAGATCAGGGACCTTCAAAGCCTCCTTCATAAATCGATTCAGATATTATCTTAGGGACTCCTTCGCTCCTTGGACTATGCCCATGAGAGAGTCTGAACTCTTCTCGTGCACTCTGCCACTTATGAACTGCTTGATAAAAGATTGACTCAAGTCCTTAAAGGATCCAATAGAGTTTGGGGGCAAACGGCTATACCACCTTTGAGCCATGTTTGATAGGGTTTGAGGGAAGGCCCAACACTTAATAGCATCGTTCACGGGCTGCAGCAATAGGGCGTTAGAGAACGTCCTAACATGATTAACAGGGTCGCCAGTACTATCGTATACTTTGATGGTGGGCATCTTGAACTTCCTTGAGATATGGGCATTCATTATCTCATCAGTGAATGGTGGGTTTGGATTATCAAAATCTCCTAGGGACATAACATCACTTGGATAAGCCCTTGGGGCAACAACCCTTCTGGGCTTGATTGGAGGGGGATCTCTCCGCCTTGGAGCAATTGGGGGTCTCGGATTCAGATGCGTCTCCAGGTCACGCTTCAGCCTTTAAATATCAGCTTTATGAGCCCTGATAGGAGCCATCTGATGATTCAGAGTTATCAGTATAAGGTCCAGAGAATTCTCGATCCTCCGGGATAGGAGCCAAGCCACGTATGTATTGGGGTGTCCGCCTTTGTGCTTCGCTCCTATTAGAGTGTCCACTCCCTCCAACTTCGGGGTATAGAGGCATCCCATAAGGGGGTTAGTAGTCACAATTGTCGAGTACTTATACCCAACAGGTTGAAAGTTCACAGGTGCATGTAGCTGCTGAAATTGGGGATTCGTCCCTTGAGGATTCGGGGGATTCGTCCCTTGTGGCTGAGAGCCTCAGTTGCCCCTACCAGGGTTCCTCCTTGGGTGGAGGCATAGGTTGAGTGCGGTGGTACTTCTACCACTGATGCGAACGTTCGCGATGGGACAAAATTGTATGTTCCACTATTATTTCTGCTCTGTGTATTCACCATTGTTGTTGTAGTCTTCCCCCAGACGACGCCAAATGTTGTGGAACAAAAAACTGAGCGCGTTAGTATTTAATGCTAGGGTTGGTGAGCTTCAAGCTTTAATGGCTGCTCTTTCGTTCGGGACTATCGATCCTTGCAAGATGCCTACGTATCTCTGTGTTGTAGAGAATCAAGCCAAAAACGTAGTTCTAGGTTGAGGGGTAGAGCCCTTTATATAGAGGTGAGTCTAGGGTTAGACTTTTGTTGGGAGACTTGGTGGATAAGTCTCCAACTTAGATGGTGATTAAGAGTCCTATTGAGGAAGGAGCTCCAGAACCTTCTGTGTAGGACTTTGAGTCCGTTTAGAACACCTCTTCCAGCCGTATTGGGCCTAGTCCGTGAACATCTTGTGTTCGTGGACCTTGACGACCTCAGCTAATGGGCCTTGTCTACATGGGCCGTCTTGAGTCTCTTATGAGTTCAGACCAGACAGGTCTGTATTGGACTTTTAGACAGGAAGCCCAAGTGCAATTAACGCGACATTTAATGTGTCTTTATGATGTATTTTCTATCCATATCACATATAAATACATATTAAATAATTAAGAAAAATTTCAAATACAAATCAAGTTGGCTTCGCTAAAAAAATATCGAACGTCTAACCAACCCTTTAAATTCAATTTATATTTCTAATTCAACCACCTACCTATTTTTAAGTCGTATAATCTACCAAAAGATAATATGTTTGATTTGCTTGGCCGAGATTTGAACTAAATACATAGTTATACATAAACTACAAAACATAAACAAAATTGAGTCATGATAAATAATAAGTTTAGATTTTATTTACTTAAAATTTCAAATAAAAAAATTGGATTTGAATGAAATTGTGATTTAACTAATAATATTTTTAAAAAACAAACTTAAAACTTAATGTACCACAATAGTTATGACATGAAATTCTAAGAAAGAGGTTGATAAACGATACTCTCCTAACACAAATTCATCTCATTTTGCATATAAAAAAAGTGATGACACTTTTGTAATTTTTAAATATGCAAGGAATAAAGATAACTTCATAGTCATTTTATTGACTTTCTTTGCCCTTAAATTTAAATTTATTTCTTGTTATATTATTAACTGTGATTAAATTTTTATTATAATTATATCACCATTCAAAAAACTTAACTTAATTGAATATGATCTTCAACACATCTATATTTGTTTAATATATTTGAAATAATTCTGTAATTGAATATTTTTGGATTAAAGTGAACATGTAATCTAATAATCGATCATTAACCAAGATTTTACCTAACATAATTGTTATTCCCTAACAATATAACAACAAAATTACAGAAGCGAGTTGAATGGAATTCTGTTTTTTTATTTTGAAATTTTGAAAACTTCTTACAAAAATATATAACTATATTTGAATATGCTTGAGTGCGGATAAACAATAATAGTATTCAAGAACACAAAGTAAATAAACAGGTGTTTAAAACTTTCTGGTGGATTGATATTTCCACCATATATATATATATATTGAGAAGATAACTCTGTGATGCTAATAGCACAGAGCTGCTTACAAGTGTTTACAAACTTGAACTTGAGAGTATTCTACAGATTATACAGCTTTCTATGCTCTCTTGTTCTTGCTTGTTGAATTAATTCGATAATTAAAATACTTGCAACACTTGGTTTATATATTACCAAGCTACATGTGAAATAACACAAAACATAAAACCTAACAGCTAGGTCCAATCACATGTTTCTTCATTTCTCTATCCAATGCAATCCAGTTAGATACTGCATCTTTGAACGTCCCTGTTTTGCATGGAAATGAAAATGCTTCATTTTCTTCTAAAACATGAATCCAGACTGCCACATTCCTTTTGTATACAATCAACCCATGTGACTGTCAAGTCACTATCAGCTGCTATTTGAAATGGTTATCCGTTGAAGCTTTGAATATGGCGTACCATGCAATTTATTGTTCAGTGGAATATAATACTTACGCCATTATGTACTTAATATAATTTAATACAACTCTATTATAAAAGATAATATTATAGTTTTAGCCATTTTATAATATTTTATCTATCTACTTACTTTTTGAGAAGGTGTTCACCAATATGGTTAAATTGAAAAAATTCGCTAAAATGTGATGTTAAGATACTTGTGTAGACAAAGTTTATGCCCTGCCAAATTATATCCTTATTATATAACATACAAAATGAGATCTTATCCGAATTTTTGTTACTTATGATCCATGTACTATCAATTTAATATGAACCGTTAGATCTTTAAACAATTTGATCATAGTCGTTGGATCCAAAATAAAGAATATTTCATAACAAATGATAAGTTGGTATTATAAATTAAATATAATATCCTACTGTTGGATATAGAAGGGGTTGAAGATTAAAGATAGATTTATCTTTGACAACAATGCAGAGGATGATAACTCAACATAGACAAGACTTACAAATAATCCTATATCCATTGAAACCAGTACGAAGATAGAAGACTTGACATATACACAATGATCTGGAAAGCTACAGTGAAGAAGTCGTCAACAGAAGTTTGAAGGAAGTTCATTAATATGTTCATTCATCGAAGGAATAAGGTTGAAGATATTCGAAGTAGCAATCTGGATTGGTGTGAAGGTCATAAGGGTTTCAGTGAAGCTGATTTGATATGGTAGAAGACTTGACAGTGAATTGTATAGTCTATAGTACGAAGGCTTGAGAGCGGAACTAGTCGTCTGTGAACCAGACCATTGCACTAGGCGTCAGTGATCCGTGAAAGGAAACTAAGTACTATCATTCGAAAGACTGTCAAGTGATATTCGTATTCAAGAAAACTGTTCGAAGATTGAAGACGAAGCTCAGAAGACAGGAAGACATGAAGCGGTATGACTCAGGGATTGCATAGATCAAGTTTGAGTATGTATAAGAAGTCAAGTACAAGTTCAAAAGGGATTCAAGTCAACATTCTAGGAGTTGTTGGTCAAGAAAATAGCATGTATAAAGATTTGGCTAAGTAAGAATCACTATGGGAGCTAAAATTGACTAGTAAGAAGTCAACCTTGGTCCACTAGTCGACTTATACAAGTTGAAAAAGATTCTAAGGCAAGGAAGGCAAGAATCGACTACTAAAAAGTTATAAATCGACTTGTGCAAATCCTAGCAAGCTACTAGTCGAAATTGGAAGCTACTAGTCGATTTTATAGCCTAGAAATCGACTAATGTAGTGTGGCTTAAAGAAACTAAGTCAAAAACTCCCTTGGTAATGAAAATCGACTTCTGACATTTTAATTAAGCCAAAATTGACTTCTATAAGTCTACTAGTCGATTCTGACATCCTAAAATCGACTAGTAGGTACTTGGAAGTGATCTTGATGCAATTTATATCCTCTTGGCTTGATTTCGACTTGTACAATTCGACTACTGTACCCTGATTGATTTAATACTTGGACAAGAGCTTGCCACGTCTCTCAGACTATTCACCTACCTATATCTATCAATTCAACAGTGAATTGAATAATAATCACAATCAGAATCAGTAGCGTTGCTCTCGCTCTTTGGAGATTCATTCTATCAAATCATCAATTTGTGAAGTGAAGTGCTGCTGAATTTTATACAGAATTCTAGTCTTACATAGGAACACTCAAAAGCATTAAAGCCTTGTATTGATAGCTTGTATCCGATAGGTTATATTTCTTTTTAGAGTGATAGCGATACACACATTTGATAAGTTATCTTTTGTAGTGTGTAGAGTTATTGTTGCTTTGTTTACGTTTGTAACAAAGTTTGTAAGCAACCCACTCGGAGATTTTTCTTTATAATATAAGATCAATCCCCCGAAGCTCTTGTGTTTGTGTTTATTTTTCATAGTATCTTTATCCGCTGGGAATTTATTTGAAAAACCAATGATAATACATTCACCCCCCTCTGTATTAACCTAGTGGACCTAACAATTGGTATCAGAGCTTGTTGATCGATATACGGATCAGATCCTTTAGGTTAGCAAGTTTTGTGTTGGATTTTGGTTGAACGCAGACTGGGATAGCTTCTGGTTGTGTAGATTGGGTTTCTGTTGATTGGTTGTGTTGTGTGACTGATTGGATAGTTACAGTTTGAGACATCTTATTGCGAAAATTTTACAGATCTGTAAAAATGAGCTCTCAAAAGATTGGCGGTCTTAAGGTTCCTAAATTCGATAAGGAAAACTATAATCTATGGAAGAAGAGGATGCTTCTTTATCTCAGAGTTGCAGATCACAGATACATTAAGGTCATCGAGAAAGGACCATTTGTATTTGAGATAGAAGATCCAAATGATGATGATAAGAGAATTCCTAAGAATCCAGATGACTACACTGAGAAGGATATTGAATTGGATAGTCTGGATGCCAAGGTGCAACACTTGTTGATGGAATCCATGGATGATGACATGAGCCATCAAATTGTTGTGTGTGAAAATGCTAAGCATATGTGGTAAACTATAGAGTTGTTAATGGAAGGAACGGAAGACGTCAGAGAAAATAGACTTGATATTCTGACTACCCAGTACGAGGCATTCAAATCTCTCCCAGGCGAAAACATAACTTCAGTCTTTGAAAGATTGAACAAGTTGATAAATGAACTGAGCATCTATGGGAAGAGATATGAACCAAAAGAGATAAACAGGAAGTTTATGTTGACATTGCCCACACATCTCATAAGTAAATGAGATTCAGTTCGTGAGCGCTTGGACTTTAAGACTATATCTCTGGACAAGTTATATGGGAAGATGAAGACTCATGAAATGGAATTGGAACAGAAAAAGATTATATATGGAAGTGGTGCAGTGGACGTGAAGAATGCTGAGTTACTGAAGACAACTGCTCTTGTAGCTAGTAAACACAAGGACTTGGACATAACTGCTGAAAAGCCAAAGACAAATGATCAAGTGCTTTGTGATGCTAAAGTTAATGATGGAAATCTCTCTGGAGACCCAAGGGATTATTATACAATGGAAGAGTTGCAAGATATGAAGGATCCCACTATGGCCAACATGGAAGCTATGTTTGGAAACCTGAGATTCAGGAGGAAACAAGCCTTCAGGGGATCTGGTATCAGCAACAGGGGTCAGAAATCTCCATCATATTCAGACTCAGGCTACAAGACAGGGATGGTGGATAGAAAGAATGTCAAGTGTTTCAACTGTGGAGAAATGGGACACTTTGCCACTGAATGTAGAAGGAGTCAACATGCAAGAGACAAAGGAAAGGCTTATCAAAGGAAAGATTCTGGAGGTTCGAAGAAGTATCCAGTGAAGTCTTACATAGATGAGGGTAGAAGCTGGGATGATACTGATGATGAGGAAGAGCAGTTGGGAAATCTGGCACTCATGGATGACACTCCACACTCTTCAAGACAGGTAATCCTTTGCTCCTACTCACCTCCATTTCATACTGAAAACCTATGTGAGAATGAACACTGCCTTGCTTTTAGAAAGGCTATCACTATACCCGTTGCATCTTCATTTGATAGTATAAAAGTTGAATGCACTGAGAAAGCATGCATTGATAGATATAATTCCATAAATCTGTGACATTATCACTGTATAGTCTCCTTGAAGAATGCTAATGGTACCGTAGGTGACTTGAAAGAAAAGGTAAAGAAACTCCAGGAAGAACTTGATAAGTTAGTTCTTGAGAAAGTTAATGTTGAAGACATCAGGCAAAAACATCACTATCTAGAACTTAAGGCTAATAATCATGTTGAGACCATTGCACAGAGAGATGAGAAGATAAAAGAATTAGAAGCTAAGCTACAAGCTTATGTCAATTCTGCTAATCTTGCGAAGGAACTCATATTTAGGCAAGTTGTAAGTGGTAAACTTGGAATTGGGCTAGATTATGATGAGCTTAGAAAGTCAAGTAAGAAACGTGTGGTGGAAAATGAAAAAGTTGAAAAAGTAGATAATCCACCTGATACACCACACGTTCTGAAAAGTGCTAAGAAACCTTTGTACAAGAAAGCATCTTCTGATCCCTTTGATGAGGATAGATTATTCATTGAACATGAGTTGCTTGTTGAGGACTTAAATGAATTAAAAGATAAAAAGGCAAATGAACCTAGTAAGTCAGCTGACTCAGATAGCGAAACATCTAAGGCTGAACTAGGTTTTAGTTCCAAAACTAAAAGAAGCAGGAATAGAAATGGCAGGATATGAGGCAATGCCCTAGAAAGTTATTCAACAATTGTGGATTTGCTGGTCATCTTACTCATGCTTGTAGGAAGGCTAAGGTAGATAATGTTAAGAATGTTAATATGCATAAAATGTCTAGCATGCCTAAATCTCCTAAGTGCAATTATTCTGTTTGCATGACATGTGTTATTAATTTCATGAACACTTATCTTGATTCCACACACTTGCACAATTCATCGCATAATCATGATAAACATGTACACACACACACTGGTAAGTCTAAGACTGTCAGCCCTCCTAAGGTTAGGAAAGAGGCACCTGTCACCAAGCCCAGAAGTAAGTCTGCTAGTGCTTCTGTAAGTGACAAAGGGACAGTCAAAGATAATGCACATCATACTAAGCCTGTCAATTCTGTGAAGCAGAATGTTAAATATTTAAATACTTCTAAGTCCCCTGGACCCAACTTAGTTTGGGTACCAAAGAAAACTTAATCTCCTTTGTTTTCAGGGCATTAAGCAGAAGAAGGTCATTTGGATTTTGGACAGTGGATGTTCGAGGCATATGACTGGAGATAGAGCCCTGCTATCAAATGTGGTTGAGAAAGCTAGCCCGGAAGTTACCTTTGGAGATGACAGCAAAGGTTATACAACAGGATATGGCTGTTTGGAAATTGGAAATGTCATCATTAAAGATATTTCTCTGGTTGAAGGTCTGATGCATAATCTCCTCAGCATAAGCCAATTCTGTGATAAAGGCTATGAAGTTTTGTTCAAGAAGGAGAGGTGTTTGATCTCTAATCAGAAGAATGAGAAGCTTACTCTCAATGGAGTGAGAAAGGGTGATTTGTTTGTAGCTGACTGGAATTCTGCTGGAAATGGTCAAGTTCTGTGCTTCTATAGTAAAGCTTCTCCAGACGACAATTGGTTATGGCATAAGAAGCTCTCCCACTTAAACTTCAAGACCATGAATTCTTTGGTTAAGAAGGAATTGGTGAGAGGTCTGCCCGAGATGGAATTTTGTCCTGAAGGACTTTGTGAAGCATGTGAGAAGGGAAAGTCAAAGAGAGCATCACATAAGAAGAAGACAGTTTCTGACTTTGCTGAGCCCTTACAACTTCTGCATATGGATTTGTTCGGACCAGTCAATGTAATATCTATGTCGAGAAAGAAATATTGCTTAGTGATTGTTGATGACTATTCCAGATACACGTGGGTGTTGTTCTTACATTCAAAGGATGAAACAGCTGAAATGATCATTGATCACATCAACAAGATTGAGTTAGAAGCTGGTGTGCCTGTAAGATGCATAAGATCAGATAATGGCACAGAATTCAGAAATGCAAAGTTGAATGATTTATGTATGGAGAAAGGCATCTCGAGACAGTATTCAGAACCAAGGACTCCTCAACAGAATGGAGTGGTAGAAAGAAAGAATCGTACGTTGGTTGAGGCTGCAAGGACAATGCTGAATGAAGCCAATCTTCCTACGTATTTCTGGGCTGAAGTTGTTAGCACTGCGTGTTATACTCAGAATCGAAGCCTGATCAACAAGATGTTTGAAAAGACACCATATGAGTTAATGGCCAACAAGAAACCATTCGTGAGTTACTTTCATGTGTTTGGAGGAAAATGCTATGTGCTAAAGGACGATGAGCATCTTGGTAAATTTGATGCCAAAGTTGAAGAAAGTATTTTCCTATGCTATTCATTGGAGTCTAGGGCATACAAGGTGTTTGTGATTGATGGCAGCAAAGTTGTGGAAAGCCTTAATGTAACTTTCGATGACACCAAGCTCACGAGTATTCAGAAGGAAGATAGTAATGATCACTTAAGTGTGGAAGATCTTTCTAATGATGAAGACGAACCTGAGTTTGTTCCAAATAGAGATAGCAATGGAGATGATCATCACAATGATCATAATGGTGATTCATATTCTGATGGAAATGGTGGAGATGGTTCAGATATGAATGGCAATAGTGGTAACAAAATTGTGCATAGTGAAACAGTTTCTGGAACCAGTCCTCAAGTGTCAGATTCTACAGATCAAGATGGCAGCAACTCAGGGGGAGCAGAACAAGAAAGAGGATCTGCTAGTCGAACTCAACAGAATGTTAATCAAGCTGAATTATCAAGGGCAAATCTGCCTAGAGCTGTAAAGTGGAGTAGATCTCATCCTGAAGATCTCATTATTGGTGATGTTGGAGTGAGAGTTCAGACGAGAAGAGCTACTGCTAATGAATGTCTATTTTCTGGGTTTCTTTCTCAAATGGAACCAAAGAAAGTAGATGAAGCTCTTGGAGATCCTGATTGGGTGATTGCTATGCAAGATGAGCTCAATCAATTTGAAAGACAGAAAGTGTGGAAGCTTGTACCCAGACCAAAATATAAATCTGTTATTGCCACTAAGTGGGTATTCAGGAACAAGCTGGATGAAGATGGAATAGTAACAAGGAACAAGGCGAGACTGGTTGCTAAGGGTTATTCTCAAGAAGAAGGCATTGAATATGATGAGACCTTTGCACCAGTGGCTAGACTTGAAGCCATCAGAATGTTCTTAGCATTTGCTGCACATTCAAACTTCAAGGTTTATCAGATGGATGTGAAAAGTGCTTTTCTGAATGGTGAGCTTGAAGAAGAGGTCTATGTGGAGCAACCTCCTAGTTTCACAGACCCTGAGTTTGAAAATTTTGTGTATCTTCTCTTCAAGGCTCTTTATAGTCTAAATCAAGCGCCTAAAACATGGTATATCACTCTCTCTGAATTTCTACTTGAGAATGGTTTCACTAGAGGTGTCATAGATAAGACTCTATTTCATAAAAAGCATAAAAATGATACCATACTTGTGCAAGTTTATGTTGATGATATTATATTTGGGTATACGAATGATGCACCTTGTGCAAGGTTTGTTAAGCTTATGCAGAGTAGGTATGAGATGAGCATAATGGGTGAGTTGAATTTCTTCCTTGGACTTCAAGTAAGCTAGAAGCCAGATGGTATCTTCATTTGTCAAACGAAGTACATCAGGGTTCTTCTGAAGAAATATCAGATGGAAGATTCAACACCTGCCAAGACTCCTATGGCAACTGCCATAAAACTTGATCAAGATGAGTCTGGTAAAAAGGTGGACATCACTCACTATAGAGGCATGATTGGATCTCTTCTCTACTTGACTGCAAGTCGTCCAGATATAATGTTTGTAACATGCTTATGTGCGAGGTTCCAAGCTGATCCGAAAGAGTCACATCTGATAGCTGTCAAGAGGATCTTTAGGTATTTGAAGGGTACACCGAATTTGGGTATCTGGTATCCTAAAGACACGGGCTTTGATCTCATTGGCTATACGGATTCTGACTATGCTGGTTGTAAAATTGATCGGAAGAATACTTCAGAAAGCTGTCAGTTTCTTGGAAGAAGATTGGTTTCTTGGTTTAGCAAGAAGCAGCATTCGGTTTCTACATCTACTGCTGAGGCTGAGTATATTGCTGCTGGAAGTTGCTGTTCTTAAATTATATGGATGAGAAGCCAACTACGAGACTATGGACTTGAGTTGAATCATATTCCTATCTACTGCGACAATACAAGTGCCATAGAAATCTCAAACAATCATGTTCAGCACTCGAGGACCACACATATTGATATAAGGTATCATTTCATTAAAGAGCACATAGTGAATGGTACTGTGGAACTAATTTTTGTTCCCACAGCTGATCAAATTACAGACATTTTCACTAAGCCACTTGATGAAGCTACTTTAAGCAAGTTGGTTAGTGAACTTGGCATGTTAAACTTGTCCACTTAAAAATGGAAGTTAACATATTATGTAATTTGATTGGGATAAATTTTACATATCCTATGATGATGCTTTGAGGCCTTGTAAAGTTTATTTACCTATATTCATTATCCATAGATTAAAGCAAATTGATTATCACATGTTTTGTATGCTTGTATGCTTAGTGATAATTGGATTTGAGATTTTGATGCTAATTGATTACCATGATCTTACATGTTACATGTTATGTGGTAATTGAGTTAGTTTATCTGGAGCTTTGTATGTACTTGAGATAGGTTAGCACCCCTTTTCTGTATTGGACCTAACACTCTATCTCAGATAAATTTATTCCTAGCATGAATTGTGTTTAATTGTCTTAAATCATAATGTCTATTTGTCCTGTACGTATGCACGCTCTTGCTCTGATATATAAAATATTTATGCATGTGTACATACTTGACAAAATACTTGACAAAATATGATTGCTATATGCTAGATAACCCTTTATATTGGTTTAGAACTAAAATGAGTAGAGTATTTCTTCCATCTTTATCACATGTTTCATCCATGTGGCTCTGATACATTCTCTAGAAAGAATTATTCTACTTACTCAATTCTAAATCAATACATGATGCTATTTACCATTGCTACTAACTCTATTGTTATTTAAGTCTTGTGCTGAATATCCAAGCATAGAAAGTAGCTAAGGTAAAGTTCAGGTATGACCAATCTTTCAGAATGTACTTCAAGTTGAAACACCACACAATCACACACTGAATGATCTCTGGTAGTAGATCATGTCATGTGTTCTCTGTGGTTAATTCTAAGGTATCATTCATTGATCCTTAAGCATTCTGAAACTTTGTGGATTATTCCTAAGGCCCAGTCCTAGTATTCTGAAACTTATAACTGCTCCCAGTGGCTTAGGAAGATGACTATGAGCCTATCAAACCAATAGGTTCTGACCAAAGTCATAGAATCAAACACTCCTCAAACAGAATTTATCCAAAGCTTTTGCTCTGATACATGAAAACCACATGATCAGTTGCATTCTGAACCTTGATAACTGGAGTTGAGTTGAGTGAGGGAGATAGTGCCAAGCAGCACCACATAAGGAAGGAAAGGTCAACCCTACAACTCTGTCTCTCACAAAGTAGTGGAGTATTCAAATCCTGAGATAATTGTAAAGCCCATTTATATTTTCTCAAAAGAATGTAAAGCTGAAAAAGGCACTGAAACTGTTACTAGAAGCATTCTCTCAACAGATTGTATTTCTATTTAAAATTCGCCCGTCAACCAGGGCATCTGAATGAGAGTCACTACCTTACCTCAAATATTTCAATGCACGTGTGAGTTTCACACACAAGGAAGGTTTTGACGGAGCAAGTTTATCAAACCATCTCAAGGTCACTGATAGAACTTGAGATTTAATTTTAATTAAATCTGAGATCCATATGGATTCTAAATTTGATGAGATTCTGGTACTCTGGTTTATCCTAAGACCATTATCTCTGATTCATGTCTAAGTGACATAAGAAGAAATCATTGATCCCTAATGGCATATCATTGATCACTGGTTATCTTCCCAGAATTCAAATCTGGATATGATTTTGACTAAGTCAAAATAAAAACTTCTAAATGAGGACTCAGATATCAACTGACGAGTTTATAAGGTATGCTTTTTCATAGAAGTTGAGGGATATCAGGAATTCTGCCACTTTATAGAATCCTAATTTCCCCTCTCAGAAGGAATATTTCTGAATCTCTTGACTGAGAGTTTTCATCCTTGAAGATGGAAGGCAACTTTTCTATGAAAAGGATTTTCTTGCAGGTACATTCATTGTTGGACTTCTGGAGCTCTGAGTGGAGTGAAACACTTGTGAGGATGAGTTCAAACACTTGAGTGTAGAGTGGAGTGAAGCACACTGTGAGGACACTAAACAGAAATCACACACTTGCACTGTGAGGAAATTTGTAGCACCTGTTCTTATTCTAGTTTGGTTTTGTTTGTAATATTCTCAAGAATGCTGTGATGATCTGGGGTTGAGGACTTTTTCTGTATGAGGTTCTCTCCTGGTTCTGGTTATGGAATTCTGCTTCTTGGGAGATATAAGGAAGCTGGAAGGGAATTTTTGGTGATATAAGGGTAGTTCTTTTCTTGAGTTGAGAATCCTGGAACTTCTTTTCTCTCTGAATTGTACTTGGTGGGAGATTTAGTTTCTGTAGTCTACATTTGAAGGATTACTTAACTAAGGGGGAGAATAAATATGGCATGACACAAAAAAAACTGGTAGATATCCTTATTCAACTAAGGGGGAGAACCTTATTCAACTAAGAAGAAGATTGGATATGTCACCTAAGACATTTTTCCTGCCTACTCATGTTGATTATCTACGGGGGAGAAATATGGAGATTTTGAAGACGTATCTTTTGTATTTCTACTAAAGGGAGAGAATATGTTATTCTCTGCTGGAGCTGAATGAGTATGAGTGTAGAAGATATAAGATAGTATTATTTCCAAGTCCAGGACATCAATGTTGAAAGCTGATTGAAGATTTTTGGTTATGGTTAGTTGAGTTATCCTCCAAATTGATACTTCTCTAGTATAAATTTGACTGTCATGTTTAACAGCCAAATATGGGGAGATTGTTGGATATAGAAGGAGTTGAAGATTAAAGATAGATTCATCTATGACAACAATGCAGAGGATGATAACTCAACATAGACAGGACTTGCAAATAATCCTATATCCATTGAAACCAGTACGAAGATAGAAGACTTGACATATACACAATGATCTGGAAAGCTACAGTGAAGAAGTCGTCAACAGAAGTTTGAAGGAAGTTCATTAATAAGTTCATTCATCGAAGGAATAAGGTTGAAGATATTCGAAGTAGCAATCTGGATTGGTGTGAAGGTCATAAGGGTTTCAGTGAAGCTGATTTGATATGGTAGAAGACTTGACAGTGAATTGTATAGTCTATAGTACGAAGGCCTGAGAGCGGAACTAGTCGTCTGTGAACCAGACCATTGCACTAGGCGTTAGTGATCCGTGAAAGGAAACTAAGTACTATCATTCGAAAGACTGTCAAGTGATATTCGTATTCAAGAAAACTGTTCGAAGATTGAAGACGAAGCTCAGAAGATAGGAAGACATTAAGTGGTATGACTCAGGGATTGCATAGATCAAGTTTGAGAATGTATAAGAAGTCAAGTACAAGTTCAAAAGGGATTCGAGTCAACATTCCAGGAGTTGTTGGTCAAGCAAATAGCATGTATAAAGATTTGGCTAAGTAAGAATCACCATGGGAGCTAAAATCGACTAGTAAGAAGTCAACCTTGGTCCACTAGTCGACTTATGCAAGTTGGAAAAGATTCTAAGGCAAGGAAGGAAAGAATCGACTACTAAGAAGTTACAAATCGACTTGTGCAAATCCTAGCAAGCTACTAGTCGAAATTGGAAGCTACTAGTCGATTTTATGGCCTAGAAATCGACTAGTGTAGTGTGGCTTGAAGAAACTAAGTCAAAAACTCCCTTGGCAATGAAAATCGACTTCTGGCATTTCAATTAAGCCAAAATCGACTTCTAGAAGTCTACTAGTCGATTCTGACATCCTAAAATCGACTAGTAGGTACTAGGAAGTGATCTTGATGCAATTTATATCCTCTTGGCTTGATTTCGACTTGTACAATTCGACTACTGCACCCTGATTGATTTAATACTTGGACAAGAGCTTGCCACGTCTCTCAGACTATTCACCTACCTATATCTATCAGTTCAACAGTGAATTGAATAATAATCACAATCAGAAACAGTAGCGCTGCTCTCGCTCTTTGGAGATTCGTTCTATCAAATCATCAATTTGTGAAGTGAAGTGCTGCTGAATTTTATACAGAATTCTAGACTTACATAGGAACACTCAAAAGCATTAAAGCCTTGTATTGATAGCTTGTATCCGATAGGTTATATTGCTTTTTAGAGTGATAGCGATACACACATTTGATAAGTTATCTTTTGTAGTGTGTAGAGTTATTGTTGCTTTGTTTACGTTTGTAACAGAGTTTGTAAGCAACCCACTCGGAGATTTTTCTTAATAATATAAGATCAATCCCCCGAAGCTCTTGTGTTTGGGTTTGTTTTTCATAGTATCTTTATCCGCTGCGAATTTATTTGAAAAACCAACGATAATAGATTCACCCCCTCTGTATTAACCTAGTGGACCTAACAATTGGTATCAAAGCTTGTTGATCGATATACAGATCAGATCCTTTAGGTTAGCAAGTTTTGTGTTGGATTTTGGTTGAACGGAGACTGGGATAGCTTCTGGTTGTGTAGATTGGGTTTCTGTTGATTGGTTGTGTTGTGTGACTGATTGGATAATTGCAGTTTGAGACATCATATTGTGAAAATTTTACAGATCTGTAAGAATGAGCTCTCAAAAGATTGGCGGTCTTAAGGTTCCGAAATTCGATAAGGCAAACTATAATCTATGGAAGAAGAGGATGCTTCTTTATCTCAGAGCTGCAGATCACAGATATATTAAGGTCATCGAGAAAGGACCATTTGTATTTGAGATAGAAGATCCAAATGATGATGATAAGAGAATTCCTAAGAATCCAGATGACTACACTGAGAAGGATATTGAATTGGATAGTCTGGATGCCAAGGTGCAGCACTTGTTGATGGAATCCATGGATGATGACATGAGCCATCAAATTGTTGTGTGTGAAAATGCTAAGCATATGTGGCAAACTATAGAGTTGTTAATGGAAGGAACGGAAGACGTCAGAGAAAATAGACTTGATATTCTGACTACCCAGTACGAGGCATTCAAATCTCTCCCAGGCGAAAACATAACTTCAGTCTTTGAAAGATTGAACAAGTTGATAAATGAACTGAGCATCTATGGGAAGAGATATGAACCAAAAGAGATAAACAGGAAGTTTATGTTGATATTGCCCACACATCTCATAAGTAAATGAGATTCAGTTCGTGAGCGCTTGGACTTCAAGACTATGTCTCTGGACAAGTTATATGGGAAGATGAAGACTCATGAAATGGAATTGGAACAGAAAAAGATTATATATGGAAGTGGTGCAGTGGACGTGAAGAATGCTTAGTTACTGAAGACAACTGTTCTTGTAGCTAGTAAACATAAGGACTTGGACATAACTGCTGAAAAGCCTAAGACAAATGATCAAGTGTTTTGGCTGAAAATTATTTTATTAGTCGAGGTTAAAATAAATTTAAAATCAAACTAAGCATAACTAGTTGTATTTGGCTGGTATATTGGATTCCAGGCTAAAATAAATATTAAATTGATAATGGTAAAATAAATTTAGTATTGAACCGGTAATTCGACGATCTGTATAATAACATCAGGCTAAAATAAAATAATATATACTATTCATCCGAGCTATTTATAATTAATCCACAGTAAAATAGAATTAAAATTAAAAATTAAATTCGACTAGTTCAAAAAATAATATATATAATATTCATATGAGTTACACAAAAGTATACGATTGGTCCGGTTTTAAACAAAATCAAAATTAAACTCAATATTATTTATTGACTTTAATTAGTATAATGAGTCTCGAGGATAAAACTAAAATCAAATTAAATGTGATTTGTATATTATTGTGATGGGCTAAAACTTATTGCCAAAATAAAAAAACTAATTATATTTTGTAAACACGCATTGAATTAACAATATTATTATATATATATTTCATTTAGTAAGATTATTATTTTGAAATTAAATTACCTCTAAATAAATTTTTTAAATATATTTGTGTGAATCTATACAATTATTATCTAATCATTTAAAAATTTTGAATAAACAAATTCCACATGTTAAAATTTTCAATTTAATTTATATTTAAAAATCATATAAGATTAGAAAAAGTCAGTGCATCGCACATAATTAAGCTTGGTAAATTATAAGAAGAGTAAATGGAAAATTATTAGAATGTGCCAACAAATGGTTTATGCAGTGGTTGAGTTTTTGTAGCTTTTGCGAGAATTTAATAGTTCGAGTACTGGTATGCGCATCTGTAATTAATTAGTAAAAAAGTTAAGTAGAACATGTGCTACTTGCAAATATTAATGATGAATTTTATTTGTGTTTAAAATTAATGTTTATCATAAGTGGTCAAGAGCAGTGTTCTAAAAATCGGCCGTTTAACCGATTAATCGGAGTTCGGACGAGTCCCGTCTCGATTAATCGAAATCGGGTCAACGTGCGTTTTTTAAAAATCGGTAAAAAATCGGCTGATTCGGTCAAAAAATCAGTCAGTTTGGGTCAAAAATCGGCCAGTTCGGTCAAATGGTGAAAATAACTAAAAAAATATTTTTTTCGTAAAATTGAAATTCAAAATAATAATTAATATTTAACAATAAAATATTAACTTATATTGACTGAACTTAATAATTGAATAAGTTTCTTCAATTAAATTACTCTTATTCATCCTTTACAATATCCTCTAATTGATTTTTTATGTAACTAATTTTAGCAGATGACGAAGTTATATCTAATTTATTTGTAGTAGTTAATAACTTTCGAACTACTAAATAGTTAGTATTAATTATTATGCATAAATCAACTATCAAAAAAATATATAAAACACTTAAATACCAAATATGAACTAATGATACGTAATATTATTTTTTAATTTTTTTTTGAAAGGTTAGTGAAATTTAAATAAAATTATACTATTATTTAATTAGTTAAATTATTTCCGATTAATCGATCCGATTAATCACTAAAAGGTACCTCCACCGAAAAATTCCCAATTCCGACTTTTAGAACACAGGTCAAGAGTCCTACTTTTAAGTTTATTGTATTGAGTTTGGTTCTAAACACCAACTAATTTTTTTCTAAATTATTAGTAGCAATTTTATAATTATTAAATAAATAAAAATAAAATGTTAATTTTACTGTTATTAAAATAATAATTTGTGCATTTGTATCCTTGTTTAATATATATATATTAAAGATGTATTTGAATGTTATTTATATTATCTTTACAACCTGTGTGATCTTCATTAATATTTTTATAATATTTAAAATTATAATAAAATTCTTTTTGGATCATTACCTTATTAGTATATTTATAAATAATAATATAAATATTTGTTATTGGCGGGATTCGAACCTGAATCTTGGGTAGTGTATAAATAATATATATATATATATATATTTGTTGTTGGTGGGGTTCGAATCTAAGAGTTTTAGTAGTGTATAAATAATAATATAAATATTTGTTGTTGGCGGGGTTCGAACCTGGAAGCTTGAGTAATGTATATTCTTTTAGAATATGAATCTAACGGTCCTGATCACTTGATTAAAAAGATCCGACGATCATAAATGGAGATAACGAAACCAACCAAGAAAATGTATACCAAATTATACTCTAACTTTATAAACCGTGTGATGCACGGATCTTCATTAATATTTTTATATTATTTAAAATTATAATAAATTTCTTTTTAGATCATTATCTTATTAGTATATTTATAAATAATAATGTAAATATTTGTTGTTAGTGCGATTCGAACCTGAGAGTTTTAGTAGTGTATAAATAATAATATAAATATTTGTTGTTGGCGGGGTTCGAAATTGCGAGATTAGGTAATATATATTTTTTACTATTTGAATCTAACGGTCCTGATCACTTGATTAAAAAGATATGATGATTAGGGATAACCAAATCAACCAAAAAAAGACATACCGAATTATATCACATTCCGGTTATTATAATATAGTATAGACTATGATGAGGTTTGTGTCGAGGCTTGTTACGATGAGGTTTATGTTTGTTTGTATCTACCAAATTCATCGAACACTCACTTCCCTTTCGGATGGAATTAAACAATTTGAAGTGGTGTAAATGTGTTGTGTAATTGATGGTGAAGGAGTATCGGACTTTTCCATGTACAAGTTATTTTATTATATAATATTAAAATATTGCATATATAGTACTTTAGAATTATACAAAATTTTAAATCCAAAATATTATATAGTAGTGATTGTATGATACATATACGTGTAATAATTGATTATAGAATTATATTATATTGCATATTATTGGACCTCAGACTAAAGACTTGGAATAAAGAGCAAGGGCCCAAGAAGACTTAGAGGAATAATTATGTAACATTTGATAGAGGCCCAAGAGGCCCATTTGTAATAGATAGCCCATTTGGGACTCCCTATAAATATAAAGGAACAACCTCATTTCAATAGGTTGGCTAATTGAATAAAGAAAAGATCTCCTTAAAGATTAGTCTTAAATATTAAATAATATTCTAGGCTTATCATTTGACACTAGAAGGAGGGCTCTTTATTTTAAAATCCAACGAACTCATGGAGGAAATCAATCTGAACTAAATCATGGAAACAACAGCAGAGATCGCCACTGTTACTAGGCGTCGCGACGATCAAGAGCCGCCGCAAAAGCCACCGTTACAACCAAAATGTTTGTTCCCACCACCTGAGCAAACTGGTCACGATCAACAGCTTGATATCATGTCACGGATTCACAGGAGAGAAAGCGCAAGTGTAAAACAGATCAACGTCAGAGAATTCAAACCTTGACAGGCAAACAAGTGATTTCTAGTGATCTGCGTTTGCATCTGAAAAAAGAGGAGCGTGCAAAACTGAAGGAAACAAAAGAACCCGAAGCTCCGGTGCACTCAGATGAGCTCAAGATCATGGAGAATGAAGCTCGCCTCTTGCAGGCCAAGTTAGAATGGAAGCGTGAAATACACCACCTTGACGTGAGCTACATCAGACGACATTAGCACTTCAGGGGTTGGGTGAGCAGTACTATGATGATGAAGATGATGCAGAATATGAGTATGAGCCCTCTGTCGAGTTGACATATTCACAACCCTATGAACGCCGATAGCGCACGGTACCGTCGGGTGACGTCTCCCAAAGGACAGAGTCTACAGAGTCCATCTCCCACAAGGAGTTTGGCGATATGCAAGAAGAGATAACTCAAATGCATAACATAATGCGCAATCAGTCGGCATATGAAACTATCAATGAAAGCCCCCTATCTCTCATCCTCGAGAAAGCCCGCATCGACAGGACACTAAAGACACCGACACTTGATCACTTTGACGGATTGTCCGATCCCTTGGCATTCTTCAATACTTTTGACGGTCATATGGCTTTCTTCGGACACTCTGAAATTGCCCGATTACAATTTTCTCCACATGCCTCCAAGGTACGACTCTTCGATGGTATAACAATCTGCCACCACGTTCGATTGACTCGTGGTCAACATTAAAAAGCAAATTCTAGGCTCGCTTCTCCAGCAATTATAAGGGAATAAAGGTCACAACGTCATTAATGACCATGCACCAACGTTCAAACGAGAGCCTCCGGAGTTTTTTAACTCGGTTCAGAGAAGAAATAGCAGAAATTACGGACCTCATAGAACAAATGGCCGTCAATTTCCTGAAAGCGGGTATCGACAAATCGCGACATGTACTACTCCTCGAGGAGATTTTTGAGAAGAGGCCAAAAATTCTACAAGCGGCATTTCAGATTATCGAGCATCGCATAATGCTTCAAGAGGCGGTGAGCTGCATATAGTCACCTCGACGCTCTTCAAGATATGAACGGCGTCGAAGTTATAGTCCGCGATCACCCACGAGAGAGAGGCGTCAAGATCGCTGTCGATCTCCCCAGAAGTTATAGTTGACTACCCTCTGAGAGATCGAAGAGAAAGAGATTGGCAACCTCACAATCGCCCCGACAAAGAATTCACCAAACTCAATACCGAGAAAATAAAGATTCTAGCAGTATTAAAAACAGAGCCAGGCTATCGCCCGCCGAGGCCCATGAAACCCGGCAGACCTTCAAGTTCCAGATACTGCAATTATCACGAAGACACTGGCCACACAACAGAACAATGCTTCCAACTCAGCAACCTCATTGAAAGTAAGATTTGTGGAGGACAACTTGTCCACTATGGGCAACAAGATGATATTCCCTGACGACACCATCGGGATGAGGAAGATCGCGTCATTGACATCATTTTTGGCGGTGTAGCCTCCGGAGAATTTCTTCATAACTCTCGCAAATCTTATGCTCGAGAAGTTTTTAATGTCAATCCCTCGACAACTAAACGCCCTCGAGCGAATCCTTCTCCATTCATATCCTTCTCTGATGATGATTATCATCCCGGACTTATCGAAGGCCATCAGGACGCCCTTGTCATTACCACATGAGTGGGAAACAATACAGTTAAGAAAATGACGGTTGACAATGGAACCTTCGTCGATATCTTATATCATCATGCCTTCTCACGAATGGACATCGGTGATCAAAGGCTTGAGAATTCTCGAACCCCGTTGTATGGGTTCATTGGGAATGAGGTCCGCGTGGTAGGAACCATCGATATGTCGGTACTTTTTGGCTCTCCCCCATGTCAAATTTGGAAGGTGGTCAAGTTTCATATGATCAGTGCCTCCTCTAGCTTCAATGATATACTAGGAAGAACTACAATCACCTCCCTACGAGCTATAACTTCCATCTCCAACTTGAAATTGAAGTTCTCCACAGACTTTGGTGTAGGAGAAATGACCGAAGACCAGGCCAAAAAAATGCTATTTAACTATAGTTTCTCTAAGGAAAAAGGTAGATGAGGAACTAGGAGTCAACAAAGTGCTTGACATCGACCCCAGAGAGTTAATTGACACACCCACAAGCAACTCTTGCTATCATATCGAAGAAACTGAAGAGGTAGAAGTATTTGAAGGAAATCCTGAAAAAACTACAAGAATTGGCAAAAATCTCCATGAACTTTTAAAGAAAGATATCACGAACCTCATATGAGAGTTCTTCGACATTTTTTCCTGGGACCCAAGGACATGCCTGGGATCCCGGAGGTCGTCGCTCGACATTCACTACATATCAACAAAAGCATCAAACCAGTAAGACAGAAACACCGAACATTCTCTGCCGAGAAAAGAGCAGCCACCGACCAAGAGATTGACAGGTTACTCGAAGCCGGTTTCATTGAACCGATAAAATTCCCCACATGGATCTCGAATGTGGTCTTGGTCAAGAAAAATAATGGAAAGTGGAGGATGTGCATCGATTACTCGGATTTGAATAGGGCTTGCCCCAAAGATTTTTACCCTTTATCGAACATCGACCAACTTATTGATGCGACAGCGGGAAATGATCTCTTGTCTTTTATGGATGCTTTTCAGGGTATAATCAGATTAAGATGGACTCCCAAGATTGGCCACAAACTGAATTCATCACGCACATAGGGGTCTTGGGATACCGAGTAATGCCTTTCGGTTTAATCAATTACTGGGGCCACATTTTAACAGATGATGGATAAGATATTTGCCTCATATATCGGGAAAAATATGCTAATCTACGTTGATGACATGATTATAAAATCGAAGGCTTCCTCTGATCATGTGTTCGACCTTCGTGAAACATTCAAGAATGCGAGAAATAATAATCTGCGGCTAAACCCTGCCAAGTGCTCGTTCGGTCTCACCGCGGGTAAATTCCTTGGATTTTTGGTCACCCAAAGAGGTATTGAAGCAAATCCATCTTAGACAAAAGCGATCTTGGAAATGGAGAAACCAAGATCCGTTAAGGACTTGCAAAAACTGACTGGATGTATCGCCGCACTTCGAAGGTTTATTCCCCAATCGTCAAAAAGATGCATCCCATTTTTATCAGCAATGAAGAAAGCTTCCAAATCCTTGCATTTTGAATGGATCGATGACTGTAAAAAGAGTTTCTCTGAGTTAAAAACATTCTTAACAAATTCACACATCCTCACTCGGCCTATACCAGGCGAGCCGTTACGTGTGTACCTCTGTTCGCTGTAAATCATACGTAAAAATACACGCAAATGTACGCGATCACAAGTAGTATAAGATATAAATCAAGTTCGTTCCCACATGGACTGGTTTAGGTTAATTTTAGATTATGCACTTATGCAATAATGTATGGTTATCGTTCAATGCTAAGACAAGTAACAATTTGAGTTTTGATTTAACTAAGAGATTATACTAAATAGCAGTAACTAAAAGAATTAAGATTAAATTACTTATATGAGAATAAACATGGGATTCTAACTTCATTAAATACTTCATTAAAAGTTTATATCTTTAACCCTAGCATGTTATGGTGATGACAACTAATCAGATAACATGAAACTAGTAT
The DNA here is from genome assembly GCF_009905375.1 of Apium graveolens. Taxonomy (NCBI): domain Eukaryota; kingdom Viridiplantae; phylum Streptophyta; class Magnoliopsida; order Apiales; family Apiaceae; genus Apium; species Apium graveolens. The sequence continues at coordinate 30,447,751 of NC_133651.1, forward strand.
AAGCTAACTTTTTTTATACTTATACCCTATTATCAAACATCCACAATTAAGATAGAAGTTGAATAGACACCAATTATGCTTAGTCCCTATATGTCTATAAAGATTGAAAATATAATGGTTTAAGAACAAGTTATCTATCGCGATTACATATGGTGAATAAGATGGTTAAAATGACCCACGAATTATGCATGTCAATTCATAAATAAACCTATGCTAGCATGACAAGTTCTAAACCTCTATATTCATTGTCGCTTCAATTGAAATTAACAAACAATCTTAGATGTTAGCTACGCATCAAAGATGAATAAGCAAAACCAAACTAGGAAATCATAAATCACCACACACTAAAGAATTAGAACAATTAACTATAGAAATCCATAAATAAATTCGCTAGAACCCCATGACAACGATTAGTTCATAATCGAACTTATCGTCACCATGGGTTCCAATGAAAACATGATAATAAACAATATAAGAGCACTAGGGTTCAAAGATAAATAAAAAACAAGCATCAAAATATCAACTATATTGAAGAATATAAAAGTCTTCTCCTCTGTAGCCGTCTTGTACTCTCTAGGTCTTCGTATTACTCTCCCTTGGCTCCTTGTTATTAAAAACTACTTTTTATTGGTTTATATAGGCCCCAAATGGACCTGGACTCTCCAAATCTTCAATTTCTACTAAAATCAGGATTCTGGGGCAAAAAGGGCCACGCAGGCGCGCGGGTTTGGGCACGGGCGCGCAGGTTTTCGGCAGAAATAGGGCGCGGGCGCGCAGGATTGGGCGCGGGCGCGCGGGTTTTCTGGATTTTTTTTTGCTATTCTTCTTTTGACCATAACTTGAACTCTGTTCATCGGAATTTGATGATTCAACTGTCCACGCGAAGATAAAGAGATTCTCTTTAACTTGAGAATGATCTAGACTTCCAATTATGATCTCTTTTCAGTTTAATTTCTTGAAAAGCTTCTTTCTTCCTCCAACTAATGTCTGCAATGCAAAAATACAAAAACACGTCAAATATACCAGATACTTGAGTCCAAAACACCAATTTAAGCCTGAATGAAGCATTCTAAGTAGATATAAAATCCACTTATCAACCTCTCAGCTTCCGATGAAACCGTCGTGGTAGTCTTAGTTCGGTTTGACGAAGGAAAAGAAGTCCCTCTATACTACATTAGCCACTCACTAAGAGATGCAGAAATAAGATATCTACAGGTCGAGAAGCTAGTCTACACCCTAGTCATCGCCAATCAAAAATTGCGACACTACTTCCAAGCGAGGGAAATTCATGTGCTCACGAATCAACCTCTCGAGAGAATCCTGCATAAACCCGACATGATGGGGGCAGACTCGCTGCTTAGACCGTTAAGCTGAGCCAATTTTACATCGAATATAAACCTCGAACTGCGATCAAAGCTCAAGTTCTCTCAGATTTTGTTGATGAATGTCAATTCAAAGCCAAAGCGCACAATTCCGACGAAGACCAGTTAAGGCCATGATTACTGTTTGTCAACGGATCTTCGACCACCGACTCAGGAGGAGCAGGAATAATCTTAATCAACCCGGAAAGATTCAAGATCCAACAAGCCCTCAAATTCGAATTCTCAGCTACAAACAACGTAGCCGAATACGAGGCACTGATCGCAGGCTTGTAGCTGGCAGCGAATCTCGAGGTTGAAATCATTGATATATTCGGAGATTCTCAACTGGTTTCCAAACAAATAAGTGGAGAGTTAAAAGCACATAATGAGAGAATGGCTCAATACCTTGCACGTACACAAGAGCTACTTAAAAATTCCCTTCATGGAAGCTCTCGAATGTTGATAGAGAGGAAAATCAGTGGGCATACTCCCTTGCCAAGTTAGCATCCTCCAATCTACCTGTTAATCTTGACCCAATATATGTCAACGTCCTAACGTCTCCCACCATCGATGAACTATCCATTAATCAGATTCAGAATAGCTTCGACTGGCAAAAACCATTCATCGACTATATCCTCGAGAACAAACTCCCCAAGGGAAAGAACGAAGCCTGTTAACTAATATTTAAGGCAAGAAACTACTGTGTTATTGGCTCATTGTTGTATCGACGCGCCTTATCTGAACTGCTGCTCCACTACTTGAGCTCAGAGAAAGCCCATCAAGCGATGATCGAGGTACACACTGACATATGCGGTGAACACCTCGGAGGAAAGAATCTGGCTCTTAAAATCATCATATAGGGACTATACTGGCCCACAATCCGTAAAGATTGTGAGGAATATGTTAGAAAGTGTCAAGCATGTCAGCTATATGGGAATGTAAGCCATCGACCCATGACTGAGCTTAACTCGATACTCGCTCCATGCCCCTTTTTTCAGTGGGGGATAGATATTGTAGGGCCCTTTTAAAAATCCAAAAACCAGTGCCAATACATAGTGGTCGCGGTGGATTACGCAACCAAGTGGGTCGAAGCGAAAAGAGAAAGAGATGATTGATTTCTTCATGGAGTATGTTGTATTTTGGCTTGGAATCCCAAGGATTTTAGTTTCCGATAATGGCACACAATTTGTGGGAGCTCAGTTTGAGAGAGCTCTAGAGGAACTAAAAATCCAATACATCAAGGCCTCAGTTGCATACCCACATGCCAATAGGCTCGCAGAAGTAACGAATAGAGCCATTTTATAAGGCCTAAAGAAAAAAAATGAAGAAATCTTCCGTTGTTGGGTTGATGAACTCCCGAATGTGCTATGGTCCTATAGGACGACACCTCGAAGTGCAACAGGTGAAACTCCATTCCACCTCGCATATGGCGTCGATGTCGTCCTACCCATCGAAGTAAGCCTAATCTCCCCACGGATCGAGATATTCGATCTTTCACTCGCTCTCGAGAGCATTCGCTTTCATAATAACTTACTCGAGGAAATAAGAGAAGAGTCTCGGCTCCGAATGATCGCACAACAGGAAAAAACTGCAAAATACTTTAACAGAAAAGTCAAAGCCAATAGCCTTAAGGTCGATGACCCCGTGCTTTGAGACTCTGCTGCATCACAACCCACAGTATCAGAAAAGCTCAAACCGATATGGGAAGGCCCGTATCGAATGTCGAAGGTGGTTAGCACGGGGACTTACGAGCTCGAACATCTTGAAGGTCAGCCAATTAAAAATGCGTGGAACGACATCCATCTCGAAAGATTTTATCAGTAATTTGTTTCTTTCTGTAATGTTCGAAGCTTTTTAAGACAATGATCAACCCTCGATGCAATGAGGGTCATTATGAGACCTCCATCGAGGGATCTTTTAATTTATGACAATTCAAGACTTTAGAACATTTCCTATTTTTCCAAACATACTAGTCACGGTAACCAAACAATTGTTATATTCCAATTAAAATATAAAACGGGTTGCCCATCCAAGTAAAAGCTCAACTACTATGACAAACTCAGCAACGTGGGAATGATCAAATAGATAAACTATTACAACATTCACGTAACAGAGTACCACATTCTACGAGGATTTTATAAACACAAACCTCTGATACATCAAAGACGAATATACTAAGACGGTAACCAAACCAAAACAAATAAAAAAAAAAGAAAACGATAGAACGAAAAGAAAAGAAACACAAAGTATAATCAGAATTCTAGCTCCCCGACCAATGTTCAGTTGATAGTAAAATCAAAATCCAAAACACTTAAGATAATTCTTAAGTACTAACAGGACATGTATTCCAACATGTTACAAAAAAGTAACAGTTTCACACAAACGGATCCCAAACATTATCATTTTTCAACACAATTAAAAGATAAGTGTTTAAAAGAACAGATATATTAAAAATGAAAAATGTCAGGAAAAATCACCCACCACTGTAAAACACAAGATCCGAAAGAGGATAATACAAGCACAATCCAGAAAATAAGCACCAATAACCACCTAGTTCAAGTAGCAAAGAAACAAGTTTAATTCGCCAATGAAATAAAAATTACAAATATCATGGGGCATTCCCCACCTTCAGACACCTCCACCATCAGCTTGTTCACCATCAGTCAGGTTCCCAGGCTGCGAGGCCGCAAAATCTCGAATGTAGTCCTGAAAAGAATGACCCTCGATGTTGAAGCCGAAATCGGCAAACCGCTAAAAGCGGCGACCATAACCATCCCCGAGAGCCGATGCAATATCTTCTACGCTCTTTTCAACATCTTCCTTATGCTTCACGTTCTCATCAATGGTAGCTCTGTAAAAGTCGTTGATCCCCTCTAGCTGACGACCCAAACCTTCGCATTCGACCTTCGCTGCGTCTCTATCATTCTCCGCATCTCGAAGCTTATTCTCGAGCTCTTCAACTTTCTCAGCCAAAGTATTCTCAGAAGATTACAACTCTTCGACACGCTTAAAAAACACGAAATTCTTGTTAAAAAATCACCTACGCGCCTATCGGCCTCGGTGAAACTCACCTTCAACCTCTTCCTCTCCTCTTTCAACGACGATACCTCAGATTTCAGCTTAACCTGAACCTCGTTTCCAACATCCTTCTTGTAATCCTTCAGCACATGCATAAAATCAGCAAGGAACTATATAAACACGCAAAAAGAAGGCCATCAATAATAATATAGTTGGACCATCAAAGAATAAATAAATAAAAAACAACAAAAACAACGACAACAACAAAATAGCAAAAAGGAAAGAACATGAAGATATTTTACCCAACCCATTCGTCCCTTACATCGATCCACGAGCTCATCCCGCTGTCTCCCCTCGTAAGCCACTACATCCTGAGGCAAGTTAAAAATCTTGAAAGCACGAAGCGAAACCGTCGAACCACCCATCCAACGCTCAGAGGGCTGAATCTCGACGCGAACCGGCTCCCTCCGAACCCGGGGGTCAACGGTGTTAGACATAAGGACCCTGTTCCCAACAAGTATAACAGTTTTATTCACTCCCGTGAGAGCCGCTTCAGTTTCACCAGCATTACTTTTCTCCACTTCACCATGGTGACGCTTGCACGGATGTTCGACCGGAGGAGCAACATCGGCAACCACTTGCCCGACATCCTCCACAACCTTCTCACCACGATAGTATAGAAGCTCGATAAAAATTGAATGATTTTGCTTCGACGGGCCGACCCTGCCAGCGTCAACGGTACCTCCCGATGCCCTCTTCACTAACAGAAGCATTGCCTTATCCATCTCCCCACGAACCCCTCTATTCAGAATGTTCTTAAGCGAAGTCTCGACTACTGCAAAAATGACAAGAAGGAAACAAGGGAATTAGTCAACTTAAATAAAAACTTAAAAACAACGAGCAAAGTGGAATTAAAAAAATCAATCAGAATACAGGACACGACAGTCAAAATAGATCAACATCCACCTCTCTCACAATCGTGCATTTCCAAGAAATGCTGATCTTTCAACAGTAAGTGAGTGTATATAGATATATCCCTATGAGATCATCAAGATACTCCCTGTCATACTTATCCAAACCATTTAAATAATCAATAGTAGCCTGACTGATCTTCCTACAAGGCCTCACAAATTCCAAGTCTGGACCCCCGATGTACAACCACTTAGCATGATAACCGGAGTTCGACGACCGACAACTCACTATCTTCATCCTCTTATGCCGAGTATCAAAATAGACTTGGCCCTCATGATATCGGACCCCGTATATCGAGAAAAATAGCTTAATAGATGAAATCCTATCCCTATCACAACACAAAGCTATAAAACCACTGACTTGAGCCACCGAATTAGGGGCCAACTAGCCAACTCCACAGCCTATCGCCTCATACATCGCCAAGAAAAGCGTATGCATTGGCAACCTTAGTCCAAAGTGAAACAGAAGCATCGGAATATCATGCATACCATACTCCGACATCATCCAGACACGCTCTTCAGCTGTCGGAACCCGATACCTATACCCATTTACTAAATCGACATATGCCTTTAACTCTTTCAACGGAACTTCCTTGTTTATATAGTGACTACGGTAATTGAGACTCGACTTATCTAAAAATTTCTCCCGACCAAGACGATAATTATCTACAACACGACTCGTAAAGGTCAGGGTTCGAGGACTCATTGGGGTAGAAGCTTGTCCCTCGACTGGAACACCCTCCAATAACTCGTCCTCATCCAAAAAATCGAAGGAGTGACATTGTGCAAGATCGGTTGGAATCTCCAAATGGTTCAAATCCCACAAAGATTCTTGGTCTCCTTCCTCGAGGGGCCTTTTCTCGGGGTTTCGATTGGACACAGTTCTAATAGAAGAGGAAGAACTAACTACATCCACATCCATGATTGTTTATAAAAACAAGAAATTTTTACCACAACAACCAAGAAGAACAAAAGGAAAAACGGATATAAAAGCAAATTGCAAAGCTTAAGACTTAACAAGAAAAAGAGAAAGACTTACATAGATAAGGAGGAAGTGGAATGGCAGCAAGACTCCAGGCAAGCGGCGGTTCTGTACTAAACTTCACGGAAGCCGAACGGTTGCACACTCTCCCAATAACAAAATATCTCTTAAAAAGAAATTAGTATATATGTGAAGAATATATATATATATATATATATAGGTTTGCAAAAAAAAAGAGGGGGAAGAGAGAATAATAACACACCTACACTAAATTCGCCTATCTCATTTTTTTATTTATTATTCAAAAAATTTCTCATCTTTTATATTTACCCATGCATACATATTTATTTATTTATTTCCCTTTGTTCTCAGTTCTTGTAGTATCCCCATATTACTGTACCTAATTTTGTAATTTCAGGGCTCAAAGAACCCAAGATCAAATCTAAAAATATTGCTCAAACTAAAGGGGAGACAAATGTTGGACCTCAAACTAAAGACTTGGAATAAAAAGTAAGGGGCCAAAAAGACTTGGAGGAATAATTATATAACATTTGATACCCCAAGAGGCCCATTTGTAAAAGATACCTCATTGGGACTCCCTATAAATATAAATGAACAAGCTCATTTCAAGAACTAATTGAATAAAGAAAAAATTTCCTTAAAAATTAGTCTTAAATATTAAATAATATTCGAGGTTTATCACATATATAGTACTTTAGAATTATACAATTATATAAATTTTATTATATTCAGTTCACTTTTTTCAGGTGGCGTTATTAAAGAAATCAAATTTGAACCAAAATTATTCGATTTTTGTATAATTAAACTAGAGCCAAACCCAATCAATACTGATTGAAATTTCAGTTTGGACTATTTTGGGAAAAAAGTATGTCAAGGACTCAAGACGCACAATATAAAATACGCGAGGGTTTATTTGAATTATAAGATTTAAATCATAAAATTATGAATGATTTTACACATTAAAAATGAAAAATAAATATATTCAATTATGATTTTCTATTTATCGAATTTAAATTTTGTGATTGATAAAGGCTGTAGATATAAATTTAAAGCTAAATTAAATAAGTTCATTTTCCAGTGCTTGTTAATTTTTACTAACATTAGAATGAAAGCAAAAGTTTAAAATTTGTTCACGTATTTCATCTTAATAGTAATTGATTTTTTTGGAATATTTTATAATAATTATCCATATTATCTATATATACATTTAAAATAATAGTTTTTAAATAAAAAAAATTAACTTACAAAATGAGAATTTTTTAAAATAATTTTACTATTGAATTAAAATATCTTAAAATATGTGTCCCAAATCGTCATATTATGGGTGGTGCTAAATGCAGTAAAATTCTATTTCATACACTCATTAAATATCTTGATAATTTATTAAATGATCTTTAACTAATGTAATACTGTTAATTATCTGCTCCTCAATCACAGTGAATAAAAAGTAATGACGCGGCTGTAAGTGTGGTGACTGGTGAGTCGTTTTCTTCCCTTACATTTAGATTTACTTTGATAATATTCTAATAAATGAGAACCTTGAACACAAGTTTATAATTTGAAATCATTTATTTTATTTTATAATTATTTATTTCACAAGTTTATATTTGTAATCGACAAAAATGAATATTAGTCGTTTTCGAAATAAAACGAATGTTATCTGTATATGATTCTAACAATTTCATATAAATATATGGATATAGTTAGATTTATATCCGAATTATACGTTTGATCGCACTACAATCGCACTACAACTGGGATTGAACATTTGACATGTTTTTTAAGATTCATATAGTTCCATTAATTATTTCAAAGAAAATGTTTTAAATTAAATTTAATATTAATATTTCATTCAAAAAATGAAAATTTAGAAATAAATTATTAAATTATACATTATATATACATTAATATACATGTCAAACATAAAAATAACTGTAAAAAATAAGTGTGACTGAGAAATACGAATCAAATGCTAAAATTTAAAAATCTTCTGCTTCAATTTAGTTGTAGATGACACCAAAATAGAACTGTGAACTATATTTTACAAATACTAACTTAAATCCTGTATGATGCACGGGTTCCGTTAATATTTAAATTTTTTATTTATCTCGTTATATTCTAATTTTTAAAATATTTTTGTAAATATATGATAATTATAAGTTTGTAATAAAAATAATAGTATAACTTGAGTAGAATAAGTATATTTTCTTTAGTGATTTAATAATTTAGTAGTTTAGCGGATATATGATACTATTTATTTATTTTTTAATAATAGGATATGTTGTCGTAGTTTAGTAGGATTAGTAGACTATATCTAGTAATTTAACAATTTAGTAATTTAACGAATATATAACACTATTTATTTATTTTCTTTAATAACCAAAATTAGGTAATAACCATTAAACCAAATTATACCCCCTTTCGATTATTATAATATAGTATAAATAGTTAAGTTGGTCAATATTTAACATAGTAACTTCGTTGCTAAAATTCTTGAAAATATTTAAAATAGTCACACATATTTGTCCATAAACTGAAGAAAATATATTTCAATCATTAAACATTTTAATTTGATTTAAGAAGATACGTGTAAAAATGTAATAATGATAATATTAAATGCACCGATTTTTAAGTGATGCACAAATAATGAGAGAGGGTTGTTGTAATTTCCACTTACTCCATAAAATTTTACTGTATTTAGCGGTCATCTATATAGTATTATATCCTTATATATAATTAGAGTAAAAGAGATCATATGGTACGGTATGTGATGGTTTGATCGTCACAGTCCCGCGTTAACTAAACAACTAAACTTATATAAGTTTATTAAAACTCTTTTGAAAAAATAAAACTAATTCCCTAATATGTTTAATGTATGCTATTAACTTATACGGAAAATTATAATATACAACCTAGATAAAAGTTATAATTTGGTTAAGGGTGTTTTTTAATATTTGGTTATAAAGGAAAAAAATAAAAACAAAGAAAGAATTTTTTATTAAATTTTAAAAAAATGAAAAAAAAGGACACCACTTTAAATACATAAAATTTACAATAATATAAATTATATGACTTTATTTTTATATGTGTATGAAAATTGGGATTATAATACAAGTTAAAGTTGGCAAACAATTTTAAAAATTGAAATAATAATACTATTTATATTAAATATGCAATACACAAAAGTTACAACAATATAAATTATAGGACTTTATTTTTATATGTGTATGAAAATTGGGATAATAATACAAGTAAAACAAATAGCACATAATTAAATTTCATGTAAATAGAAATGTAACTAACTATTTATATTAAATATGGAATACACAAAAGTTACAACAATATAAATTATAGGACTTTATTTTTATGTGTATGAAAATTGGGATAATAATACAAGTAAAACAAATAGCACATAATTAAATTTCATATAAATAGAAATGTAACTAGAAATTTGTATAAAAGTTGAAAACAATTTAAAAAATTGAAATAATAATAACAGTAAACCAACAAGGTGTTGGTGCGGTGATAAGGGTGCAAGCCACTGTGCCTGTAATCAATTAACAAAAAGAAATAATAACACTATTTATATTAAATACAAGTGAATATCGTATATTCAATAAAAATATATAGTAAATACAAGCGAAGATAATTTATATAAGCAATAACACCATTTGTGTAACAAAAATTTATATAAAGTTTTAAATAAAAATTCAAAAAAAATATAATAATAAAATAAATATGTAACAAACACATTAAAAATATTATTAAAAATTTCCCGTGTATTGCACGGGTATAAAGCTAGTATATTATAATCACCGGAATGGAGTATAATTTGGTATGCCTTTTTTTTGGCTGGTTTGGTTATCCCCATTTATAACCGTCGGATCTTTTTAATCAAGTGATCATGACCGTTAGATTTAAATACTAAAAGAATACACGCTACTCAAGCTCCCAAGTTCGAACCCCGTAAATAATAAAAATTTATATTATTATTTATACACTACTAAAACTCTTTGGTTCGAACCTTGCCAACATCAAATATTTATATTATTATTTATAAACGACCCCAGATTCAGTATCAAATCCTGTCAACAACAAATATTTATATTATTATTTATAAATATATTAATAAGATAATGATTAAAAAAATTATTATAATTTTAAATAATATTAAAATATTAATGAAGACTAGTATTATTAAATTGAAAGGTAAAAGTCAGCGCACCATCCTCTACCCCGAATGGTCTCATCGTATTATTAGTTCATCTCATCCTGTTTCTGTTTCTCTGTGTGTACGATCGGAGTCGTCGTCGTCGTTTTTCAGACCACAACTCTCAACTTCTTGTAAGAACCTATCCTCACATATACTTACTTACTTACGTACATGTAAATAATCTTAATTTTATTATATTTGTCTTTATCCTTGTTGTTTAATTTCGAGGTTTTTTAATTAGGTTATTTATTTATGTGTCTATTTAGATATTGTGATTGATTGTAAATTGTGTTTTATGTAAAATTTGAGTTTGCTATTGAATTGATTTGTAACCATTTAGGTGAATCTAGGGGAACACGTAAATTACTGTTTTAAGGACTTTTATTTTGTGACACAGTACAATTATCTTTTGTTAAGTGTGTACTTTTAATTTTTAGTATACGGAGAGGAGGATACGGAGAGGGGATGTTTGAGTTAAGTCCTAGATTAATGAGAAAATTATTTAAGTTATAAAAGAGAATGTATTTCCGGAAAATGACTATGATCTAGACAAGTGATATTGATACTTCAATGTAAGGATAGTATAATGATATTAAATGTCTCCTTTTGATGATTAATATTACGTTCCTCGTGTAATGCAGTACCTTCTTCCCTTTTGCAAATTGATAGCTAAATGCAGGTTTAACTTGAGGATTATTGGGAATTAGGTCTTGTGTAATTATATTGATTTTAATTAGTAGAACAAAAAGTGACATTCTAGGAGAATATTGGCCACCTAGGTAGAAGTATTACTGGATAGCCATTTTATTTTTTGGTTTGATTGGGTAATGCAATACACATATCGTCCCCTCTTCATCCTTAAGCAATTAGCTTATGACAAGGAGAGCTTTCGTGATGAGCCCGTTAAATTAAAGTTCCATGTAGTTAATTTCAGTTGCTTAGGATATCTGGCTACAGAGAAAATGAATAAATGTTCTTCTAGTAATCCAAACGATATTCATAATTTCTTATTAATTGGTGAGGCTATGCTTCGTCTTTGTTACACTTCCTTTTTGCAATGTATGCTAATGCTCAAGTGCCGAGTTGGCATATTCTAAATGGCCAAAGCAATTAGAGCATCTCCAATAGATTTTGGGGTGCCAAAACATTGCCAACACATTAAAAATAAGAGTAATATTTTATTTTCACTTCATCCCTATTAGATTTTGAACCCCTAGCCCTAGCTCCTATAATAAGCACTTCATACAACGTGCCTAAATGGTTCCCCACATAAATTATGTACTTACTATTATGTGACAAATTAATAGAAGTTAGAAAAAAATTAAGTATGAATGGATCATATTTACTTTCAAGTTTCAACACAAGAATTTCTGTTTTTTTCCAATTGAGGGGGTGCCAAAAGTTGGCAACTTCTCTTGGCACCCTTGCTACTCCAATAGGGTGGCACCCAAGAGTGGCATGCCACATAGATCTTGGCACCCGTATTGAGATGCTCTTAGCAACCTAGTTACTTCTGTTGTAGTCTACATAGTTGAAAGGTTAATACAGTGAAGATAGCTAAAAGGGCTTAAGAAAGTTTTAGTCGACGTGGCTGCAGATTCATTTCATTAAATGCTTAATATGGGGACCTATAGAAGAATCATGGTTGAAACATAGTTTTGTTTGAACATAATCCTGATTCCTGACCGTGGGGATGTGGAGGACTTCTTAATTTCTCAATGGCTCGAAACACTAGGGTTAAGTTGAGTTCTTTTAATTTTTGTTTTAGCAATAAATTTCATGTCCCATCATATCAGTACCACTTGGTATCTATCTACATGTGTGTGTGTGTTACATCTCATTAGGTGTTATTAAAATCATAAATGCAAGTGTGTACAAAGAGCCAAAAAGGAAAGGAGTTTATACTATTAAGAGATAAGCCATTTTATTCTGTTTCATGTTAGTCCTTGCGGAGAGGATCATCTGTTATTTGTTGGAAAAATTAAAAGCCTGGATCAGTTGAGAATAAAAGAAGTTAAACTGGAACCTTTATGTGAAGATGAAGTGACTGTTATTGTTTCCCGTAATGGTTTTGTAGTATGTTGATGCTTGTTTCTTGGATTAATTTTGCGTACGTTGATGCGAAGATGATTTTGTTATAATAATTTTATAATACTATATAGACATGAGTCTATTTGTATTATCTAATTAAGAATATGCTAAAATTTAAATGTTAGTAGAGAAGTATTATGTAGTACTTACTAGTTAGCATTGATTTTCTATATTTAGTATTTAATTTGTTGTCCAAGTTTTAGGGTCTCTAGTTAAACAATTTCAATCTTCATAATTAGAGAGAGTTGTATATTATGAAGTGTTGAAATTGGAAATCTGTGGATATATTGTGTGCTTACAGATCCTTTGTGGAGATGGCGTTTTTTTTTTGTAAAAAAAAAATTCGTCATGTGGTGGTGTTTTTTTATCTTTATTTAGTGATCTAACAGTAACAATACACTTTTGAGTTTTTTTGTATTTGTACCATGTCTTGACTTGTGATTAAATATGTGCTTCAATCTATCATGTGATTATAGGCTACACCAGCTCAAAATGTTCCCTTGTATTGTGGGGCAGGAAATACGAAATATATATTAAACACTGTAACGAGCTTTGGGCTATAATATTTTTGTAGGAAGTTAATTCATTAAAAAATAAGATACCTTATATCTAACTTTGAAAATACATTTTTGCACAGGTAGTCAGAGCAGCAGAAAAAATACATGGCTTCCTTCAAGGCATTTTTGAACAGTCCGGTTGGCCCCAAAACAACTCATTTCTGGGGTCCAATAGCCAACTGGGGATTTGTTATCTCTGTATGCTTCTATTCTTATCACTGAAATTACCAACATTTATCTGCTGCGCAACTATTTGATACAATCTATCCAAGTTTTTAGTTGGTTGTGTTTTATTACACTCCATATCTTTAAATCATGTATGCTTAATTTGTAAGGGTTTGGTGGACATGCAAAAGCCTGCTGAAAATATATCAGGCAACATGACAGGAGGTTTGTGATGCCTATTTTAATATGAAAATTTGATGTGATGGTTGAGAATATTAAACACGTATATTATTGATTCTGCAGCACTGTGCATATACTCTGGATTATTTATGAGATTTGCATGGATGGTTCAGCCTCGCAACTATCTACTTCTTGCATGCCATGCCTCAAATGAGACTGTTCAATTGTATCAGTTCTCCCGTTGGGCAAAGAGTCAGGGGTAAGTGATAAAATGATATTACTTCTTGGTCATCTGTTTGTATGAACTATGTGATTGCATTTTGCCTCTATAGTCATTACTCGTTAGTCAAGGTTATATCTTTACAAATATCATTTTCTTCTTTCTTGGAGACCTAGTACCATGTCCAAAATTTAAATTTCCTTTAGATTAGGACAGATCCATATATAAAGAGCTTTGTAAATATATAAGGTCCCTTTCTTTGAATGGTGAATGATCATATATCTGGACCAGAAGAATATATAAAATCTGGGTCTCTTCTGCAAACACGGGCAAATAAACTTAATAGATTAAACAGACTAAATAAACCCTTTTAGCTTGTTTGTGGAGCATCGTTGCATTAAAGCGAACTTGCTTCTCTTAAAAAATTCTGATAGGCCAGTCTCCCAAAGTATTAGCATATAAAACCGATAACCTTGAGAGGAGGTAATTTTTTTAAAGCTGCTGGTGAATATACCCTCTGGGTTGCAATCAAGCTGAGTTGCTACTTTATGGTAGCTTGTGATAGCTACCTATCAAGAAACCTAACTTTGTAGGGTATGTTTCTTCAGTTGGCTTGTTGCTTCTGTTCTGAGCTGTAAACATTTCCCTATGCTGCTCTGTATACACTTTATAGAACCTTTTTTTTCAATGACTTGTATCCATTATCCTTTGACTATTTGTATGTATATTAATGTTTATCCACACCTCTATGTTTTCTAAAATAGGTACTTGCAAGGGAAGGAAGACAAAGTTGCCCAGTGATTTTGGATGCTCTTTTTCTCATGTTCATCATGTATTGTGGAGTTTACCACCCAGACGATAGCGTGACTTGATTTATTTTAAAGCAGTTCGGAACTGAGCTGGTCACTGAGTAAATCAGTTGATTCTTACGTTATGTTTGATTTCGCTTACTGAAAGCAACGACAAGCTTATAAGAAATACCTTTACACAACCGAAAATAATGTCACTGCTGTTGGTGTACTATCCCCTCTCCGTTGTGCAGTCGTCCAACTCTGAATTGTGGTTAAATATTGCTCTAGTTACTTCCAGTTTTGGACTATAATGGATAAGTATTCCTCTAAATATTCTCAAATTAGGAAAGATAAAAGTTATAAGAGACTGGTAATTTTGCCTAGGGAAAAGTGGACCAAGTCGATTTTAAATATCAAATGGCTCAATTTCTTTCCGAAGAAGGGTCATTTGTACCTATACAGTTGCCTACATTTGCAGTCATAAGCTGGAATTGAGAACAAGTAAATTTTACTATCAGTCAAGTTCTTACAGCCAACATATAAATGAGAGTTATATTTGGGCGAGTCCAGCTTGTTATTATCGCTGTTCGGGTATGACAGTTTGAAACCATGGTTTCATCAAACTGTTAATGGTGTAGAGCTATGATTCAACTTTTTTTTTTTGGGGGGGGGGGGGTTGTTGGACTTTGGATGTGTTCATGAATATTCATTTCATCTTAGTGTTCATGAATATTCATTTCATCTTAGTGTTCATTTCATCGTACAAATAAGAATCCAACCAAATCAAGATGACCTTTTTTACCAAACATAACTGTGTTAAATATTGTGACTGATACGATGCTAAGATTACGCAAGCAGTTATGATGTCAGTTAGCTCAGACTCTTACAATGTACTTGTAAATTACTAAATTGTGTTTCTATTGATCTCATGCAAATGGAAGTTGGAGAGTTAGACAAACATGGAGAAACGTTGGGAATGGACAACCTCCAAACACGCACCAACTTATGCCAACTTACTTCTGAAATTTTCTTACCATTATCATTGCCATAGCCGGCCCTCTCTCAAACACACACAAATGCACCTTTCTGCTTTATCTCTTACAATTCACTTCTGTCTTAAGTTTTGAGCTCAAACAAACATTTTAATGGCATCTACTACCACTAATAACAATGGCTTCTGCTATAAGACGAAAACATTCAAATCAACTCGACCGCCAATGCCTCTGCCTTCATCTTCGAAAGCTCTCTCGATCACTCAATATTCTCTCTCCCTCCTCAACTCTACTGCCACTGCTTCCTCCCAGGAGACTTCCACTTTCCTCATCGACGCTGCCTCTGGAAAATGTCTCTCGTACTCTCAGTTCATCCGTCAGTCACAGTCCCTAGCTGCCTCTCTCCAATCTCACTTCCCTTCTCTGTCCACAAACGATGTCGCTCTCATTATCTCTCCTCCCTCTCTCCATGTTCCCGTACTTTACTTTTCTCTCCTCTCTTTAAATATAACGCTCTCTCCTGCCAATCCTCTGTCAACTCCCTCCGAGTTGAAACACGTTGTCCAGCTTACTAAACCTAAAATCGCATTCGTAACTTCTTCTACGTGTAAACACATTCATTCCCTCCCACTCGGCACAATTCTTATCGACTCGACTCAGTTTACCTCCATGCTTGATTCGAAAATCTCGTCTAGTCTCAAACAAGTGACCCCGGCTCAGTCTCATTCAGCAGCGATTCTCTATTCATCTGGCACCAGGTTGTATCAAAGGAGTCGAGTTATCACACAGGAACTTGATTTCTGTAATATGTGGATTTTTTCATTAACAATCATTTAACAACCAATGACAATTCGCAAGCTGTGTCGTTATTTACATTGCCTTTGTTTCATGTATTTGGACTTTTTATGTTGTTTAGGGCATTTTCATTAGGAGAATGTTTAGTGTTGATGGGAAGATTTGATTTTGAGACAATGTTAAAGACGGTTGACAAGTATAAAGTTACTTACATGCCAGTTTCTCCGCCTCTTGTTGTGATGCTTACCAAGTCTGATATGGTGGCTAAATATGATTTAAGTTCCCTTCGAAAGCTGGGATGTGGCGGTGCTGCTCTGGGAAAAGAAATCTCACAGAAGTTCAATGCCAGGTTTCCGGACATTGATATAATGCAGGTACTTAGGGGACATTTCTTGTATCCTGATTGGTCTGAATTGAATGGTTCTGTCCTAATTTCTATTGGAACCATCTTGATTGCTAAAAGTTTTTTTTATAAGATAATTACAAATAATTTAACTGTAAACAAAAGGCTTCTTAGCAAATGCAGTTATTAACCAAATGTTCTGTTATTATTTTATGGTAGGCCTGTAGAAATATTGTTATTAACTATTAAGACAGTCATTGACCAAATGCAGTGGTTGATTTCTTTGAAATGTTAAACTGAATTAAGGACCCTATCTTAATGAAAGGGTTTGTGGAGTATTCCAAGTCGAGTATTTGTAGCACTGGATGTTGTTATCTGATTTACATTCAAAAGACGGAATCTTACTTTGTGGTTATATGATGTTTCTGTGGCTATTATTGGCATTAGGGATATGGTATGACTGAGACAGGGGGAGGGGCAACTTCAATAGTAGGGCCAGATGAGGCCAAACATTATGGATCTGCCGGGCGCTTGACTGCAAACATGGAGGCTAAGATAGTTGATCCTTCCACCAGTGAGGCCTTGTTACCTGGAAAAGAAGGGCAACTATGGTTAAGAGGGCCTAATGTTATGAAAGGTGAGGCTCCAGTGCCAAAATTACCCAATTATTGTATCTGTAACCTAATCATCTGCAATGAAAATCAAGAATTTTATTGATGATAGTAGGTGGACATGCCTTTAAGGTTTTGTTTCTTAAATAAGATTAGGAGAACTGATTTTACTCCACTACGGCTTTTTGAATTGTTACCGTTTCTTGTTGATGATGGAAAGTGATTTACTTGATGCAGGTTATGTTGGAGATGATGAAGCAACTGTTGCAACCTTTAGTTCAGATGGCTGGTTAAAGACTGGTGATGTCTGCTGTTTTGATTCAGAAGGGTTCTTGTTTGTTGTTGATAGACTAAAAGAACTAATTAAGTACAAGGCCTACCAGGTGATCAACTCTTAAATCGTTTTAACCCAGTAATAAGTTGCAGTTGCAGTGCAATTTGTGGAACAAATTGCAGGTTCCTCCAGCAGAACTAGAACGTGTACTTCACTCGATTCGTGACATTGCTGATTCTGCTGTCATTCCGTATGTCTCTCTATTAATTGTTCAACCGTGACCAATTCTCCGCTAATAAACATTTGATGTGTTATATATAGTAGGCACTATCGTTTTTCAGTCTCCCTCTGTTTTATTTTATTAACATATTGTGATTTTTTTCTCATCTCACTTTGCATTGCACAAAAGCAGGTATCCAGATGAAGCAGCAGGCCAAATTCCTATGGCTTATGTAGTCAGAAGTCCTGGCAGCAATCTCTCCGAGGTTCAAATCATGGATTTTGTTGCAAAGCAGGTAAGTTCTTGTTAAATGCTTACAATCCTGTGACAGCAAATGTAGCTGCATTGGTAGAATTTCATGTATTTTCAGTGGTCAAGTTGTTTAATTTTTGTGTTAAACATTCATACGACTATGATTACTGGTAATTCTTGATTAGAATTGTTAGTCTTACTATAAATATGCTCCATTTTGCAGGTTTCCCCGTATAAGAAGATTAAACGTGTAGCGTTTATCAATGCTATTCCAAGATCTCAAGCCGGAAAAATATTAAGAAGGGATTTGGTGAAACATGCTACATCAGACGCTTTAGCAAAATTATGAGCCGATTTCCCTGAGCTACTGCGACATGGTCCTCAGCTATCGATATTTTTTTCCAGAAAACATCAAATACTTTTTCGGTGCATAACAAAATAGTTCTGAATCCCAGCTACATTAACCACCACAGCCTGCACCTTCATATGATAACTTGACAAGCAGAATTTCATGTACAATTTCTCGAGTTCCTGTCCATACAATTGGATAGCATAAGATGTGGGTGGGGTCTTCTTCTAACAATTTAAGATTTTAGAATGACTGGACTCGGGTTACAGTCTATGTGATGTCCGGTCAATCTTATTGTAAGATTGAGGCGATGTTTTGACCTGTTTAAAGTACCAACACGTTGTAGAGATCCATCATTCTTTCTTAATATAAATACTGAAAGTTTAAGGTTTAAAGTGTAAGTTTCCATACATAGTAAAACTTACCAAGTATAGTTTTACGTGCGTCCGTGTGATGTAAGGTTAGTGTAAAACTTACTTCATCTATATATTCTTAATGACTACTCCTTAATTTACCCATTTTCCAAATGGGTACCCATAACCTATATTAAATATAAAATCACTAGATCCATGTATATATCCACAAAATTTACCCAATGGGTAAATAAATTTACCCATGACCCATATTAAGTATAAAATCTATATATCCATGGATATATCCATATAAGTTTACCCATTTTTTTACCCATCAAAACACTAAACATGGAAAAAATTTGAATTTTAAAATTTAAACATCTTATCTAAGGAAAGATTTGCATGATTTTCTCATATCTGTTCCAACACTAATTCAATGATAATTATTGATTTTCTTATTCTCTCTCATTCTTTGCAAGCATGACCTAATTTTTTCATCTCCTACTTCAGTTTCATCGCCTAATTTTTGAGGATAATAGCTCAAGATTTTTGACCTAATTTTTTCATAAAATTCTTCATGCAGATTTGATGTGTATCATCTCGTCATAAAAGCTTACAGAATACGTTGTTCATCTGTTAAAACCAGCTTCATGATTTACTGAATATATCCGGATGGATTGTCGAGGAACCAGTACATCAGGTATTCATCTCCTTTGTCAGTTTACTTATAATAACATCGTTTTGTAGATATTTGATTTGATCATGCTTTTCTTATAGGTTCAAAACGACGTGTTCGTGGACAAAATGTTGAAAATTTGTTTAAAAGTCCATCAGAACCAGAGAATCAAGGTAGTGTACACTTTAATTGCATTTCTGATTCGTTTATTGAAAGTTATAATAATGTTCATGTATTATTTCAGTTGTCAAACGTCGTACGCGTGGGAAGAATGTGGACAAGAATCTCACAAATTCAGCAAACATATATGATACACGTAAGCTTTCTCCAAAGAATTTCAGATTGGTTAATGTGTATATACCTTTGACAGATGATGTTATGTAACATACCATGTATCTTCTCCGACCAAGCAGAATTTCATGTACAATTTCTCGAGTTCCTGTCCATACAATTGGATAGTATAAGATGTGAGAGGGGTCTTCTTCTAACAATTTAACATTTTAGAATGATTGGACTCGGGTTACGGTCTATGTGATGTCCGGTCAATCTTATTGTAAGATTGAGGCGATGTTTTGGCATGTTTAAAGTACCAACACATTGTAGAGATCCATCATTCTTTCTTAATATAAATTTAGGTACTCAAAGTTTAAGGTTTAAAGTGTAAGTTTTCATACATAGTAAAGCTTACCAAGTATAGTTTTATGTGCGTCTGTGTGATGTAAGGTTGGTGTAAAGCTTACTTCATTATAATTAAGGGATTGTTAGGTCTCTAAAGAGATTAGTAATGGGATTATTATCTTATTCAGCATCACTTTTCCAGAAACTTTTAGGAACAGTGAAGCTGCAGCAACTTAAAATCAAATCTAATTCGTCTGGTTTTTTATTAATCTATTTTGTCAAGAAGTTAATGCTTCCGGAAGAACAAAAAAAATTATAAACATAATTTGAAGAAAAAACACACATTTTGAGAAATTAAGGGACGTTCATTGAGTAAGCGTACAGTTTTTCATTATTAGTTCATTATTAAGAGTGTTGAGACTGCTGTTGTTATATATCAAAATATTTCTTGTTTAAGATTCATATCGGATTTATAATTCACTATTATCTAACATGGTCCAGTTACAATGGATTGAAAATGACCGATTTCTTAAAAAAAGTTTTAATATACTTCAGTTAATAAATAAGACTCCAAAAGTGAATACTGGCTAAATATAGTAAGCAAGAATCATTAAGAGCAGTGGATTTATTCTTTTAATTACTTTATTTAGTATTAAATCAAACTATATTAAGTGTCCTAACCCCTCAGCTTATATATAAATAGGATCCGTTAAACTTTTGGAGCCTTTGACCTTAAAAACTTGATCCGGGAAATTTATTCAGAAACTTAGTTTTATAAAATACTTAAAAGCAACTAATAGAATATAGCATCCAAGGTTTGACGCATAACTTGGTTTAATTAGTTTGCTAATATTTAAATTTATTATAAACAAGTTCAAATCTCTTGTCGAATCCGAACCGTTTAGTTAAATAAACTGAGTATGTATGGAATTCAATCAGGATTTAGCTCGAACTTATAAATTCGGTTCGATTCGAACTCTAACCCGAACTTGTTTAATTTTTTAAATAATTAGTTATTAATTTTTATTATTTATATATTGAAAATTAATATTTTTTTATAATTTAACATTTTTAATTGTTGATGCCGCGAGTACACTTGGCTAGCGCGACTCATTTCGACACTATTAATTTGTATCGCAAATAAACTCAACTTAACTCAATTTAATTGATGACAGTTTTTAGATTATTTTAATCAAACAAATGTTTAAGTTAAACAAACAGCTTGAGTAAATATTTTATTCGAGTTGACTTGACTCCGATTATAAAATTGAATTTATGTTTTATAATCTCGTCGAGAACTAAATTTCTCAATATCACCTACACTTGTAGGTTTATCTTTACTTAATTTTTTTTGTTTTTTTAACCTTTATTTATTTTTGTGCAGCATCCGTGGGGGACAAGAAACTAAAACTAAATTACCACATGCTTAGTTTGGTTGCGGTCCTTGTAAATGCATCAACTCGAAGGGGAATGCCTAACTTAAAGGGCGATGCTTGGATAGAAAAGTCCAAAAATGAGTTGGAGAATGACATGTGTTTGGCTATATTTATACATCAATGACAAAGAAAGATTTCGGTCATAATCTTGATATAGAATCAACGGTTAAAGCTGAAGGTATTATTCGTCATCTCCCCTCCCGTCTCTTTCAGGTCGATCTGCTCATAGATTTTCTGGTTGCAAGGAACCTAAAGTGACTGATACCTATCAATTACGGGCAATGTTCGTAATTATCGTTTATTGTAAACATCTGTCCGTTAATTATAGATTGGATACGACCAAAATTCGATATGAATATCCGCTCATATTACATTGTACATGCTTAAATTTATGATTTTGAAAGGGTTTCTCACTTCAAACTTTTTTTCAATTTATCAACAATCCATGAATGTAAAGTTAAATAAAAATCATGACAATAAATTGGATATGTAAACTAGTAGATGGCATGTCTAATGAAATATGTAAAAACACGTATATGAGTATTAATTATTGGTTACTAGTTGTTTATAATTTACTTAAATTTTGCTTCTGAGTTTTTAAAACATAAATTAGTAAATGATTAGAAACTAAAATATTTTTATATCATTTATGAAATAAAACTTTTGAAGTGAAAGTACATTAAATTTGCTTTAACCATTACGTGATTTAATTTTTTAAAATTTGAGAATGTGATTATAAATAAAAATAAAATAAATTTACTTATTTTAAATTTATTTTTAAAATTCGGGAGCAAATGATCAAAGTTGTACCAAATTATTTTATTAAATGATAAAAAATGGGAGCGATACTGGAAGTGTGAAAGACCTGGATTAAGGTATCATCCTATAGCCGCAAGTAATGGATAAGGATAACTATCAAAAAATGACCTCACAAGTCGCATCTAAAAGACTAAAACAATGTAGATTAAATGTAGATCGGTGATAGACATTGTGGCGGATTGCCACATGCATTCGGGGGTCAATAACATGCTAATTGTTTTCATTTTACACCTTCATGAATCACTTGTTTCATATTAATGTGGGCTCATATCCCTCACAAATTGTTAGGGACGAGTTTTGTAATAATTGATATATTCAGCAATAACGATTTAAAAAAAATTGTTCTCATACTGCAGTATAATATCGCAGAATATATAAATTATGTTCATATCCCTACTTCCGTATTACGGTATAATACTGCAATAACAATTCCATCTCTTTCATTTTACTCATTCTTGATTTATCTTGCTTCATTCTCTTGTAACAACAACAACAATACCCTCTGCCCGAAATTAAACAACCAAAACAACATATTTTCATCTTTCCTCGCCTCTCTAACAACCGTCTCATGCGACACCTTCACCGCAAAACTCTCCCCCTTCGCACCGTGAATATTATTCCCTTCCCCCGACTTCCCCTCCCCCTCCTATCCCCGTCCGATAATAAATACTGTGTCTAGAACAAAGAATTCATCGAATCAATAACTTAAACATATACATATCCTCCTCTTTCATCAATTCCTCATCAATTTATCATAATCAAACTCCAATTAACTACTCCCAATTTCATCAATTTAATCTTTTTCTTGAAATTTTCAACATTTCATGTAATTTTTGACCGGGAAACGAGGTAAATTTTGAGACAACGATTTCGGATGGGATGCTAATTAAAAAGGTTCAATAACCGAGTGTAAGTAGTTGATTTGAATTGAGGAAATGCGCGAGATTTGAGGAGAGGGTTAGGATTTGGAGTGAGTTTTCTGAGTTTAGTTTTTCTTGAGTTTTGTTTATATTTACTCAGAGAGAGAGAGAGAGTAGGTAATGCGGTTTACACCGCAGTACGGTGCCAGGGGTATTATATCGCATTATGTGGATTTTTTTTACATCAGAATCGTTGGATCGACCATCTAACGGCAGGGATATCATTTATTGCGAAACTCGTTCCTGACAAACGGTTGTTAAGGATCAGGGTCTTTTAATCTGAATACCAAGTAATTCATCCAGTTTGTTCAGTAATGGCAAATAATTTCCTACGGCCTTCATCCCAACGAATCTCATTCTCGTCCCATACGGCCTACTCCCTTTCACGCAAGAGTTCTTTTCTTCCTACGACAAACTTTCTTTTGACTATAAAAGCTACGCTTTCTCCACGTTATTTCGTATTTACTCGAGACAGATATATATATCACACTTATTTGTTCTTGTCACCTACTTTACCTCTAAAAAGACATTTGTCCATTCTATGAAAACGACATAAAATGAAAAAGGAAAAAAAACATGATTTAGATACACACGGACAAACACTGACATGAACCTAATTTTTTTTTATAACAACTATAATCGCTACAAAAAACTAGCGAGATTTTCCTTGCCGATCATTAAGAAACTATAACACCATTGCTTAGGTATAAAGCAATAAAATTCTAAGAAAGTAAATAATTAGACTTGGCCGTCAATTTTCTTTCAAACTCTAGACTCGAGAAATATATTGTTACATAAAAAAATAATTGATTCGCATGCCTAAGTATGCATTTAATTTTATGAATATTGTTCATTAAATCATTAATTTAGCCGCACATATTGAATCGATTTCATCCAACACGGTTAAAATATTGTTCGTAGCTAATTATGTTATTTTGAGATTTTATGCTTTCCATTTTGAGATAATGAATGGGTTTACTATCACTAATACATATTTAAAATATAATTTAAATTATCTAATTTGTTAAAAATAAAAATTATAAACTTAATTAACAGTAATCACATATCAAGACGATATCATTATATTATATATAAATATAAATGCTTTCTTATATGGATTATAAAGTACTAAATTTTGAAACCAAATTTTGGACCAAATTATTGAAATCACATGCATAGTAGATTTTTGATCTAAATTTGGACAAAATCCTGGGAGATGGCATTGCCACTTGGAGCTATATTACACTAGAGATGCACAAAAAGCCTGAACCCGAAAATCTGGCCCGGCTTGATCTGGTCAAAACCCGGTCAAGCCCGACCCGGTCAAAGCCCAGACCCCCGGTCCCGGCCCGGGCTTCGGGCCTCGACGGACCCTATATTTTTAGGCAAAGCCCGGCCCGGCCCGACCCGGTTAAAAGCCCGGGCTTCGGCCCAGCCCGATTAAAAGCCCGAAAAAACCCGGTTATAATCTGATTATTCTAATATATTTTTTATATATATATAAATTTACATTTACTATAAATATAAATAATACTTTAACACATATGTATTTAAATATTTGTGATTAATAATATTATTTATATACTTCGTTGCATAAATAATGAAAGAAGATATAATAAATACACTATATATATTTGGATATCATTGTTATGAATATTTGGATATCATTGTTATCATAACAATGATATCATTGTTATCATAACAATGATAAAATATATTATATAAACATGTTTATTTTTTGCCGAACTTAAATATTTTCAACGAAGTAATGTTTTCATAAAATATTCCATGTAAACTAATACATTTTTACGATGATCTAGTTGCTAACACATGTATTCTTCGGAATCTCTAATAATACTCGATCCGATTTAAATTAGAAAAAAATGGTCCGATCCGATCCGGCCCGAAAAAAAGCCCGATTAGGCCCGCCTCGAGGGCCCAAACGGGCTTTGACATTTCCGGAAAGCCCGGCCCGGTCAAAGTCAAAGCTCGAAAAGCTCGGCCCGGTCAAAACCCGGGCTTTTTAAGACCTGGTCAAAGCCCGGGCTTTTTAAGGCCCGGTCAAAACCCGGCCCGGTGGGCCTTTTGTGCATCTCTATATTACACTCAAGTTGTTCATCCTAATAGAATTTTCGATGGTTCTCATTAGGCCGCTAACTTTATCGCGTAGTTAAAAATATTACTATATTTTATATAATTTCTCTTCCATATTCTTCTTAGCTTTCTTGTTAAAAAAATCACACATCCTAATAACTTCCGGAAGCATTTCCCACACATCACATCATTTTGGTATAAAATTTACATCAAAATTATATAAAAATTATATATTTTTATATTTATCTTTAATTCATATATACTAAATTTTACATTATTATATATGTTATTTTATTATTATAATATAAAATAAATTATAAAAATAATAAAGTTGGTAGGATATAAAAAAATAATTTTATTTCAGGTAAGGAGAACAAGTGGCATTAGGGCTGCATATGGGTAGGGTTGGGTTGACATTTTAAACGAACCCAACTCATTTAGTATAGGTTACAAAAATATCAACTAAGTTAGAACAAAACATTCCCACGTATCTTAAGCAGAATGATAAAATTTATAATGACCTTAGTTGATAATTATTCGTAACATTTTCAGGTTTACTTCTCTAAATATTTTCGGCCATCTATATATATTATTCAACTCGACTCGATTATTCAGATTTCCTTTTAACTTTAAGCACAGTTTTGCAAAATTAATTGTATAAATTATATAATTTAATTTAAATATTTGCAGGGTGAGGAATACAGATGCCACTATTAGGATTATAAATTGTATATTGAAATTATTAACATATGAATATTTTAGTATGTATTTTTGTTAGAGATGTAATGAAATTGAAAATAAATTTAAAATGGGTTGGGTTTAATAATAAAACTGAAATAAAAAATAACTCAACTAAGTCATGGGTTTAAACAGCTCAGTTTGAATGGCTCATTTTAAGGTCGGATTGAGTTAGATTTTGCGGGTTATGTAATTCATGTGCAGCATCAAATTTGATTTAATTTTTGGTGTAATATTAAAATAATATAAAATGAATAAGATTTATAATTGAATTGGAAATATTTTTTTATTAAAATAATGTTGAAGTATAAATTTGAATTTAGGATGGAAATGGTTACTATAATAGTGTTGACACATGGTGCTCGCGTCCATGTGCTATAGCAAACAGATAACATTATCAACGCTGGAGGATGTCTCTACTATTAGTGACAAGAGCTAGAATTAATTCCCCATATTTCTCATGCTTGACATTATCAAAACAATCAAAAACTGCTTTGATTAAATTAAAGAGTAATATATGTTTTATTTTTTAATTTCTGTTGTCAATCCTTTTTCCTTTTTCTTGACAAAAGAATTGGATTATCCTTAAACATCCACCTGTATATACATAGCTTATTAGGGATACAGTTTGGGTTAATTTCGAAACAATTCTTGTAAAAACCGGTGTATGAAAGTCAGTACATACAATCTTTTTCCAATAATCACGACCTGAGTTGATTTCGATTTGTACTGATATCTCAATAATTATTGATCTCAGTTGAGTTTTTTTTATCACTGTACTGCCTCTCCTTGATAATCATTTAATTCAATTACATATATAATTTTAAATATAGTTGATTCTTCTTTTTCATCAAATCTCATAAGTGTTTCTACGATTTTAGTTATTTTTTTTTATCAGAACAATTTTAGTTAATTTTGTTGCTCATTTATCATGGGATCATGATTGTGATTAATTTTTCGTGCATGGTCAAATCGATAATTTGCACTAATCAATTTTTATCACTGATACGTTAAATATGTACTGTCATAATTCTAGTAAAATTTTATGCACTGTTACGTATGATAAACATATATGACGTACAACTGTTATTGCCAATTTTTCTTGTCATGTCATGACAAGAAAACTTTACAGTAGACGAGACCTGAAATCGCTCGAATAGAAGACATCAGGCAAGAGTAGACTCATGGACAACATAAGCAGCAGATTGTAAAGATCAACATGAAAATTATGTCCTCTAACTGCCCGGATTAGTAGGAGTTCTGGTTGAACCTCAAGACCAAACCTATAGCCATGATCACCTGCATGAGAAAAAAGAGGATAAAAAGATAACAATGAATTCAAAAACAAAGGCTTAAAAAGTGGAACAACAGTAGCATAAAATCAAGAGAAAATACACATTCAAACGACACACCCGACCTGATCAATATACAACAACACAAACACATACATACACGCATGGGACAAGAATGAAATTCCTAGGCGTAACTCCATGAATCTTGAGTTCTATGATATATTTGTATGATTGTTCTCACATTGTAAATTTATTAAAATTCATAGTGAAACATTCTAGGTTGGGTACACAATCCCACCCACGATTTTTACTTATTTATAGATTTTCTACGTCACCAATATTAAGTCTTATTTACATTTCCATCATTACTTTTTCTTATCATTGGTTCATAATAACCAATAGCAATTCTTAGCATTTAACCTACAAATTTTGGTAAAAACAACCGGCGCCGTCTGTGAGAAAATTGTTAAGGATTTGATTAATTTACCCCGATGACAAGCAAAGAACTAGAAGGAGAAATCTCGAACCAAGAAGCCGAAACAGAGATCAACAAGGAGATAGCTGAAATACTGAAGAAACTACAGGAGGAGATGGAGAAAATGCATTCTGAAAATTACTGCGGCGAAATTGAAAACCAAAACAGCAACGAAGAAAACACCGCCAAGCATGGTCAGACGTTTAAACATGGATGACGTAGAAGAATGGGATCAGCATTAAGAACCAATGAAAGATAGTGACGATGTGATCATAGTAGATGAGAATGATAATGTTGCGAATAACAATAATGATACGGAACATCGACGTGACGAACAATATTGTGATGACTATTAGGAACGAGATAAAGATCCTGACCGGAGGAGATCACGACACAAAAGTTCAAGGTTTCATAATTACGTCCCAGAAGAGTTTAAAATGGAATTTCAAGAAGTAAAGGGAATTAATCTAAAGGATCCCTGGTGTCCCTAAGCCATTGGAGAAAACAACCCCAACGAGTTATGCAGACTCACCCTTTGATGACAAAATTGCTTTAGTGGAAATTCCAAAACGCTTTACTGTACCCCAAATGAGGCCATACGACAAGACCAGTGATCCAATGGAACACATAGCTCAATACAAGAAAAAAATGTTCACAATGCCCATTACGCGAGACTTGAAAGAAGCCTGCATGTGTAAGGGATTTGGTTCGACTCTGTCAGGCCCAGCTCTACAATGGTTTGTTAATTTGGAAAATAGGAGTACAAAGATGTTTGCCATTTTGGAAGATGCGTTCAATCTACATTTTGCAAGCAATAGGGTATTTGAGAAGACCAGAAGTGATTTGTATAAGATTGTGTGTAACGACTGGGATTTAAGTGAATTATAAAATATAAATTATGTGGATTATGTGTAAATTATGTGAATTAATGAAAGAATATTTAAAAATATATTATTACAGTTTGACGAGTCAATACAAGACTTAAGATATGAAATGTGGTTAATAACCGAGTTGAAGTGTTAGTCGGCCGTCAGATGGGACGCGACCCGTAAAGACTGAATAAATGAAAACTGGATTGATATTATGATTAAGAAAAGAGTTTTAAGTGGAGTATGTGGAATATATGTGATTAAAAAGGGTTTTATATTTTTATATGCTTAATTGATTAAGATTATGTGAAATGGATTTATTAATTGAATTATCGATTGATCGGTAATTGTAAATAGTAGTTATAAATAGAATATAAATGAAAAAGGTACGAATAGGGGATTTGATTGATGCTAATATGCAAAAATATGTTATTTGATCCTTACGTGTGCCAATTTGTGATTTTAGAATTTTTAAATATTTTAAACGATTTATTTGATGAGAATGAAGTTTATTGATCTTTAAATATTTTTATAAAATAACCAGAGTATGTTCAACTTATGAAACTTGTTTTATTATCTCTAACATAGTCTTAGAGGCTTTTGAAAATTTAGGGTTGAAATTATTTTAAGGTTTTGGTATTTTAAAATGATTTTATAAAATTTATTTCTATTTTGTACATTATCTTGCAAAATTCATATAAAATAATCCGTATGCTTAAAAATTTCTCTAAAAATATGGGCAGACGTATAATTTTATTCTTTTGCATTTTAAAATAAAATATTATTTTGAAAAGTTGTTCAATTTCAATTTTATAATTTCCATTCATTCTTCAGCATTTTGATTAAAGAATTTTAGAAAAATTATAAAGGCTAAATTCCCCTTTTTCCCTTAGACCACCAAATATATATACTCCATCCACTCCTTTATTTCTTCCTCTTCTATATCTTTCTTCTCTCTCTCGAACTCTCTCGTCTCCCACTCTCGTCTCCCACCCTCGGTATTCTCTCTCTTCTATGTTCACTTGATTCTTCCGGCAAAATCTCAATTTGAGATCAGATTATTGCTCCTTGTGATGCCTTGAGTATAGTACTGTGATTGCATATGTATTTCTTTGAGTAAATTCGAAACCCTAACTTGGGTTTGGTTCGAGTTTTTCCGAATTTGGTTGGACTGTGTGGTTTTGTGATTGAACTGTGATGTTAAACATGTTTATGTTAGTCCCTTAACAATATGACAAGAATTACAGAAGGGGGATTGAATGGAATTCTTGAAACTTTTTCTTGAAATAAAAAATGTTCTAACTCGAATATATATATAAGTGTGAATTGATTAGCACAATGCGGAATAGTTACTTAAATGAATCAAAACACAAGTAATTAAAAATAAGAGTCTTTAAAAACTTTCTGGTGGATTTGAATGATTCCACCAGAGATATATATTATATATCGAGAGAACCCTGTGTGCAAAATGCTCACAACTGCTTACAAATATTGAACAACTTAGAGTACAGAGAAATACTAAGAATTCTGGTTACAAATGTTTCTCTGCTTGTGTCTCTGATTGTTCTTTAGTTGCTGCTTCTTGGTTTATATATAACCAAGATTACAAAGTAATGAGACAAGATAATAAAATAAAAACTATCTAGTCTATTACAATGCTACTTCATTACTCTATTCCAGCATCTTTGAATATCTTCATAATAACATGGAAATGACAATGCTTTTTTATTCTCGAAAACCCAGTTAAATAGGCTACCACATTCCATTTGCATCCACTCGACGCATGTGACTGTGTTGTCACAGTCAACGAATATTTGAATTCTTTATCCGTCGGGTTCATGATCATCCGTCGGGTTGTTGATCATCCGTCGAATTCATTGTTTCTTCATCTGTCGGGTAGTAATCAGGCACTTGACTTCATTTCAGTTATACAGAATTATAAGACATCATCTATGTACAATTAATCAACCTATTCTGCATATCTAACTAAGGTCAATATGACTCAAATACTACTACAGATTCTAAACAATGTGTATGCATAAATGTGCTACAAACTTATTGTTACATAAGCTACTCACTCGATGGATAATAAGTCATCATCCGTCAGGACTATATTGAGTCATCCGCCAGGACTATAAACCTTATTCGTCGAGTGCTACATAATTTCACTAAGTAAAATCTACCAAGGTATTTTGTTCATGTAATCTCAAGTACACAACATATACACAACAATCTCCCCAAATTTATGTCTACTGGAATTGTAGCCATAAATTAAGAGACACTTGATGATAACAAAACACCTTAAAATATAAATTTTAAAAGGCAGTAGATAATACTGAAAAGTGCTTCAATTAACAAAATGTACAAAGTTTTGCTCACAGTCTTTTTCAAGATGCTCCTCTAGCCTGAGCAGATTTATCTAGTTCCTTGAAGGTCTGGATCTCTTTCCAAGCTTTCTGTTGTTTTCCTTAATCTGATTTTGGAGTTGCCTGTGGAATTTCAGTTCATCAGATTCTGAGAGATTTAGCTTTCCTTGAATTTCCAAAAGAGTCTCATTGCTAGAGATGCTCAATTGGTCTTCTAATCTGAAAAATCTTCCCATTCCTTTGTCATCCATGAACTCCATCAGCCAGTAGGGCCTTAGATGCACTCTTCTCCCTGTATAAGGGATGATTAGAGTCATTGGGAGTGCATCTTTAGCTCTAACACTCCTTAGCTCTTCAATCTTCTTCAGTACCAATCTTCTTGCAGTAATGTTGAACCCAAAGTTCTTCTTGAAGGATGAATAAACTTTAATCAGTACAGCTTGGCTTTCTTGAAGGATCCTGTGAAGTGGCCACTGAATCTCCTTTCCTCCTTTGTACTTGAAAACTAACCTTTCAGGTAGGTTTCTGTATGCATCAATTCCTCTCACTTCATCTAGTTCATCTATATAGAGGTTTAGATCAGAAAATTCTTTGATGTCACACAAGTACATGTAATCTCCCTTATTGGCTTTAGATTGAGCTTTGACTAGAGATTTGGATTTGAGAGGTGACAACTTCACTTTCTTGACTGCTCTTGACTTTGTTCTCTTTGGCTTGTTAAGGATTGGCAAATAGAAGTCAGGAATTGGTATGCTCTCCCATTCTAATGGTTCATCCTTAGGTACTATAGGTTCACCATGGATGTTCTTGTAAGGATCCACCACTTTGATATCTTCAAATATCACATAGGGTTTTGATGCTTGAGTTGTAGTTGGAGTGGATTCCTTGGGAAACTGATTCTTTAATTCCTTATCAACAATGTCCAGTTTCCTTTTAGTTCTTTTAGCCAATTCCTTGATTCTTGGATATTTCTTCTGTTGTTCAACTTGCTTCTTTGATTCAATAACTTCAGATGGCTGAGAAGGAATTTGTTGTGATGAATTTACAGCATGTAGCTTGGCCAAGATAGCAATTTGCTCTTTCTTTTGTTTAGACTTTTTAGCATCTAGAGCAGCTTGCTTCTTTTCCTGCTTCAATCTAGCCTTTTCTTCTCTCTTTGCTTGAGCAAATTGAGGATGTCCAGCCACCACACAAATTTCTTTCCCATTCCTGAAAATTTTAGCAATTCTTCTTTTTGAAGCTGAATAAGCTGGATCTTTGTAGAAAGCAATTGATCTTGACAGAAGCTTCTTTTCATCAGGCTTAGGTGTCTCATACACAGTATCCAAAGGGTTCTTCAATGATGATTTTGAGTAGTTTACCCTTGGTTTCAGAATTATTTCAGCCTTTGGAGATTTGATGCAGGATGGCTGTCCTCTTTCCAGATAGTTCATGCTCATCTCATTCACACTAATTTGCTTGACTTGAGAGTGATGGATGGCTGACTTAACTGGCTCCTTGACAAATTCAAACTTCTTCTGTATTTCCTCATCAATCTTCTCCAGTTGACTAAACTCAACTTCTCCTTATCAGCTGCTCTTATGTTGGCTGCTGCTGCAATGATCAGATCAATACTGTATGTAACTGGTGGCTTTGAGATAGTAATTGAAGGCACAATTACTTTACTGATTTGAATATGAAGCCTCCCCCCTCACTTGGTCCTTTCCCCCCTTTTTGTTATCATCAAGTTGAGTAGAGGAGGAGGTTTGAGCAGCCACCAATTTTTAAAGTAGATCTATCTGTTGGGCTTGATGAAGATGAATGGCTGTTAAAGATGCTTCCATGGCTGACATTCTTGTATCCAAGGCATCTATCTTGGTTGCAAGATCAGAATTTTTCCTTAATTGCCTCTTGATGTCAAACATTATAGCTTCTGGAAGTTTAGAATCTATCTTGTCTGAAATGGCCTTCTTCATCTCCTCAATATCACCCTTCATGGTGTTTACATCCCTAGCATGCTGGATGCCCTGGATTTATTGAAGTTGCAGGGAGGCTAGAAGTGCCTGAAGGAGCTTCTTGGTGCTGGCATTAGTAGTGGTTTGAAGAGCAGTATTTATCTGATTGATTAGTTGGATCAGGGTGGTCTTGAAGTAGTGCTCATCACAGTGCTTTGAGAATTCCCATGATGGCATACCTGATCTTGAACTTGAGCCTACTTCTCCCCCTATGTCCATTACCTCATCTTCACTATCCCCACTGCCATCACCAAAGAAATCAGCTGAACCACCAGTCTCATAGTCCACATCACCAGCCGTAGAAGGTAAAGCTGTGATGGCATCCTTGGATCTTAGCATAGACTGAGTGGTATGCACCAGATTGAGCATCCTTTCTGCATTGTCATTGCCCTATTCAGCTAGAAGTTGATAAGCTGGAACAGGGTGAGTAAATGCCTCAGCATCAAGGGAAGTGGAATCTATAACAACTTTAGGATGCTGAGATAGTCCCTCCCTGTCTGTATCCTGGACATTCATTGACTCACTAGCAATGACATCCATCCTTATAGCTCCAGTACCTGCATTTCTCTCGTTTTCTCTCTTTTGTTACATCAGGGTCTCACCCTGGCTCCCCACCCTCACACCCTCACCTTCACCTACTAAGGTGGGACTCCCCTCAATCTCTTTTGCCAATCCTGAAGAAATGGATTGCATAGCTTCACTCATTTCCTCTCCTTTTTCCTGGGAGCAACCCAGACTCTCACTCAAAACACTCTTCTCTCTCAATCCTAAGAGTGACTGTACAATCACTAAATCTTCTGCACTTGAAATAAATGAAGTTTGAAGCTGTGCAGAGATACTTGACGGATGAGTGATATCCATCGAGTGAGTGGTTTTGCTATCTGACGGATAACTGCTGTTAAGCTTATCCGTCGGGATACAATCACTACTCGACGGATGAGCAATATCCATCGAGAGAGTAGAAATGAATGAACTGGGAAAAGAAACTACTGTTGACTCTGTGCTGATTGAAGATATTTTGGGCACAGATGATACAACAGTTCCTGAAAGAATTGGCAAGTGAGCCAACAAATCATCTAAAAGATGATGCTCACTTGCACTAGATTTTGGCTTCCCCAACAAAGTTAAAGAAGGGAAATCAGGGATTGATGTTTTTATCATATCCACATCTAGAGAATTTGTTGGTGAGTTTGGTGTTTGAGGTGCTTCTATAACTAGAGATTTTGGCTGTGACTCCACATTTATTGGAGCCACATCAAACTGAATTTGTGAAGGTGCAGTGACTGTGTCTTTTGTACCAGTTTGCACAGTGTGTGTACCCTGTGCATCCCCAAGGATTTTAGACTTCTTCTTTCTGGAATAAGTTTGGGGTGAGCTTGTGTCCCTAACCCTCTTGGCCTGTGCTCTTGATTGAGAGCTTTGTTCAATAACTACATCCTTTTGGGAGGATGCAGCTAGAAATGAGCTTTTATCCTTTTTAAGCACTGCAGTTTGTTGGGAAACTGCAGTGTGGCTAGGCTGGGATCCACTCAACTCTCCATCCTTATCCTTAGGGTTTCTTTTATGTTCACCCCTTCCCTCACCTATCTTGCCCTCCTTCACACTCTCGTATTTGGTTTTAGTGGATTTTGCAACTGGAATCTTTTGAGAGATACCAGAGGGGGCTTTCTTTGATTTGGGTTTAAAGATTTTTGCAGTTTTGGTAGCTTGGGTAGACAACTGTTGGGTCATTGACACAGTTGCCATAGCCACACTGGAACTCAAAGAAATTGTTGAGGTTGTAATAGTGGTAGGGATAGATGAACTTACCTCACTTACCTGAGGTGCTTGCATTACAGGAAAATAGAACAATGGCACATCCTTGTGATGATTGGCCCTGTTCAAATCTGCAATGAGCCTTCTCTCTTGAACCCAACAATCTAGTTTGTTGTTAGGGTTCTCAAGCACAATCTCTTCACAAAGGTGGTTAGCTAACATCATAAAGAATCTAGCATAATACACATTTTTACCTCTTTTATTTAACTCTCCTAATTTAAAGCCTAACTCAAATAAGACAAGGTCACTGAAATTATATAATTTATCTATAACTAGCATGTAGAGCATGTTAAGCATTGAGATATTGACTGAATCAAAATTACTGACTTTACCTGAAAAGACCTTTGTCACAACATCACACATAAAACTCCATTCTTTCCTAAGACCCATTCTCCTAATGTCACTTAACTTAGAAGTAGAAAGAGCATAGTTCATGGAATTAAGCATATTGATTATATCAGTGTCAGTGTGTGGTGAGGTCACAGTGTTATCAATAATCTTGAAATATGCTTTTATAACATACATAACTCATTACCTTTAATGGTGAGTGTGATTGTCTTATCTGTTGAGTTGTAGGTAGCAGTGGTCCACACCTCTTCAACAACTTCACAGAAGATTGTGGGTGATTCCAGCATGGCATAGTTGAGCTTGCAATTCTTCACAAAGTCCATCATCTTGTGATATTCACCAGACTGCTGAATACCCTTGTTCACTAGTGCAGTGAAATTGTTCTTCTCATAAATGAACCCAGTTTGAGACATAATCTTTACAACAGGTGCCATTGTTAGAGAATAAGAGCTTGAAGATAAAGAGAGTAAGTGCTTTGAGAGAGAATGAAATTAGAGCAGTTGAATTGAGAATGATAAAAGAAAAGCGATTGAAATGAAATAAGCTTTTATACTATCTCAAAAATAAATGTTAAAAATAATAAAGTAAAATAAAGTAACCAATAGAAATTGCCTAAAATAGCCGTTTAAAAATAAACTGTAAAAATTCCACCCATTATCCGTCGTGTTATGCTTACAAACTGTAAGTATACTCGATGGATAATGTATAGGGAATTAACGGCTGATATTAATACAATTCGAACGGATGATGATAAACTGTTATCTGTCGAGTCATAAAATATTCCAGAAAAATAATTGATTTTTATTAGCAAATAGTATATCGACGGATGATCAAACTCGATGGATAAAGATCATCCGTCGTGATGTAAATTTTGACTTAGCCAAAATTTCATCCAAGACTGAAAAATCAATTAAATTTCTGGCTGCATTTCAACTTGCAAATTAACTCATATTGATTTAAGAATAATTAAGCATACCTAACTCACTTACCAACCATGAAAAGGTGGATTCATCCAGTGGCTTGGTAAAGATATCTGCAAGCTGCTTCTCACTTGGAACAAAATGTAGCTCCATAGTACCATTCATTACATGTTCCCTTATGAAGTGGTACCTATGTGCTTTGTCCTTGAATGTTGTACTGGATTTTCAGTGATGGCAATTGCACTTGTGTTATCACAGAAAATAGGAATCCTCTCAACTTGCAAACCATAGTCTAGCAATTGATTTTTCATCCATAATATCTGTGCACAGCAACTACCAGCAACAATATATTCAGCTTCAGCTATAGAAGTAGAAACTGAATTTTGCTTTTTACTGAACCAGGACACAAGCTTGTTTACTAGAAATTGACAGGTTCCTGTTGTACTTTTTCTATCAATTCTACAACCTGCATAATTTGCATCTGAATAACCAGTTAGATCAAAACCAGAATCTCTAGGGTACCAAATGCCAAGTTTTGGTGTTCCCTTGAGATATCTGAAAATTCTCTTAATATCTATTAAGTGAGATTCTCTAGGATCAGCCTAAAATCTAGCACATAAACATGTAGCAAACATTATATCTGGCCTACTAGCTGTTAAGTACAAAAGTGAGCCAACCATGCCCCTATAACTTGAAATATCCACAGACTTTTCAGTAGTGTTTAATTCAAGCCTAGTTGCAGTGGCCATGGGAGTTTTTGACTAATGAATATTCCATCACTAACTTGCTTAACTTGTAAACCAAGAAAGTAAGTCAGTTCTCCCATCATACTCATTTTATACTTACTTTGCATCAATTTGGCAAACTTTTTGCAAAGTTTCTCATCTGTAGTGCCAAAAATAATATCATCTACATAAATTTGAACAAGTATACTAGAGCCATTAACATTTCTAAAGAATAAAGTTTTATCTACAGTACCTCTTGTGAAATGATTTTCCAAAAGGAACTTTGATAAAGTGTCATACCAGGCTCTAGGTGCTTGCTCCAGTCCATAAAGTGCTTTCAAAAGATAATAGGCATGTTCTGGAAAATTTGGATCTTCAAAACCAGGAGGTTGACTGACATAGATTTCCTCCTCCAAATCTCCATTTAGAAAGGCACTTTTGACATCCATTTGATAGACTTTGAAATTGGCATGGGCTGCATAGGCTAAGAAAATTCTGATGGCTTCAAGTCTTGCAACATGAGCAAATGTTTCATCAAAATCTATTCCTTCTTGTTGACAATAGCCCTTAGCAACCAATCTAGCTTTGTTCCTAACTACTATACCATTTTCATCCATCTTGTTTCTGAATACCCATTTGGTGTCTATTGGATTCTATCCTTTAGGCTTGGGCACCAGCTTCCATACATTATTCCTTTCAAATTGGTTTAGCTCCTCCTGCATAGCTAAAATCCAATCAGGATCCAACAAAGTTTCTTCTACCTTCTTTTGCTCTTCCTTGGAAATAAAGCTATTGTATAGACATTCTTCTTGAGTTGCTCTCCTTGTTTGAACTCTAGAAGAAACATCACCAATAATAAGCTCAAAGGGGTGATCTTTTGTCCATTTTCTTTGTTGAGGTAGATTAGCTCTAGATGAAGAGGCCTCATTGTTGTCTTGATGTGTGATTGAGTTTTGATTGTTAGAAACTCCCCATGAGTTTGTGGATCTTTGATTTGAGAAAGGGGAACTTTTTATAGGTGATCTATCTTGATTTCCAGCTTCTCTTGATAACCCGACGGATGGTGAGTTTTGAGTACCGACGGATGAGGCTGGCTGTCTCCCGACGAATAACGCAGATTGCCTCCCGACGGATGAAGCATTATGCAACTCGACAGATGTTGAGTTTTGTGCTTCATTGGTAGTGGATTTTTCTGCATTATCCTTAGATACAGTTTCTTGATCACTTTCATCATCACTGTCATCACTAACCATCTCCACATTGTCGAATTTGAGGCTCTCTTGGTAATCTCCATCTTGCAGTCCTTCAATCTTTTTATCATCAAATACAACATATATTGATTCCACAATAATGTTGGTTCTTAGATTGTAGACTCTATATGCTTTACCAACAGCATATCCAACAAAAATTCCTTCATCTGCTTTAGCATCAAACTTCCCATTTTGATCAGTTTGATTTCTCAGAATATAGCACTTGCAGCCAAAAACATGAAGAAAATTTAGAGTTGTCTTCTTATTCTTAAATAGTTGATATGGGGTCATGCCTCTTGCTTGATTAACCAGAGAAATATTCTGAGTGTAGCATGCAGTATTAACAGCTTCAGCCCAGAAATATGTTGGTAGTTTAGATTCTTCAAGCATTGTCCTTGCAGCTTCAATAAGTGATCTGTTCTTCCTTTCCACTACTCCATTCTGTTGTGGAGTTCTTGCTGCTGAAAACTCATGCAGAATCCCATTTTCCTCACAAAATGCTCTCATGACAGAATTCTTGAACTCAGTTCCATTGTCACTCCTGATTCTTCTAACCTTGAAATCAGGATGATTATTGACTTGCCTTATGTGATTGATGATGATTTCACTAGCCTCATCTTTAGACTTTAGGAAATATGTCCAAGAGAACTTTGAGAAACCATCTACAATTACTAGGCAAAATCTTTTTCTTGAGATAGACAATACATTGACTGGTCCAAACAAATCCATGTGTAGCAGTTGCAAAGGTTCTTCAATTGTTGAGTTAAGTTTCTTCCTGAATGATGCTTTAATCTGCTTCCCTTTTTGGCAGGCATCACACAGTCCATCCTTAGAAAACTCCACTAGAGGAATGCCTCTAACCAGTTCTTTCTTTACTAGCTCATTCATGGTCTTGAAGTTTAAATGGGATAGCTTCTTGTGCCATAGCCAACTTTCATCCTGACTTGCTTTACTGAGAAGACAAGTAACATATTCTGCATTAGATGAGTTAAAATTAGCTAGGTACACATTTCATTTTCTCACACCAGTGAGAACCATTTTGTTGCTCCTTTTATTAGTCACAACACAGACTTCTGAGTTGAAGGTTGCTGAGTTGCCTTTATCACAAAGCTGGCTGATACTCAACAAATTGTGTTTGAGACCATCCACTAAGGCAACCTCCTCAATGATGACATTGTCCTTTGAAATCAAGCCATATTCCACAGTATAACCCTTGCTGCCATCTCCAAAAGTAATACTTGGGCCAGCTCTTTTCTTAAACTCTGTGAGCAGGGTAGAATCACCAGTCATGTGTCTTGAATAACCACTATCCAAGTACCAAAGATTCTTTCTGTTTCCCTGCATACATCAAAATCAAATCAAGTTGATTTTGGTACCCAAGTTTCCTTGGGTCCTGCCTTGTTAGCTTTCTTTTTCTGTTTCTTAGGCTTTATCTCATTTGACTTGGGGATATCAGATATATCCTTGGTCATTTGAGTTGAGCCTTTGAAACCATTCATTGCAACAAAATTATCATGCATATTATAATCAACAGGAAATGGCATGCTATTAGTAAACATGTTATTCCAGTAAGGCATGCTAAATGGCATTTGTGGCATACTAAATGCAGCATAATAAGGATTAGGTGCAAATGGAATGTTAGCAAACTGTGCATTCATATTCTGTGTAGACATAACATTCATAGGCATGGGAGGCATGGCTTTCATGTTAGGAAAGTGAGGTGGCACAGACATGGAAGTAGGCATGGAAGATTTGCAATTAACAGACAAATGATTTACACTACCACACTTGACACAGATTTTTCTAGGAGCATATTTATCAGGTGTGTAGTTATTGTGTTTGTTAATCCCTACTTTACCATTTCTATTGTTTTTCTTTTTAGCCTCTGTTTTTACCTCAATCTTTTCAAGTCTGTCACTTAACTGTTTGACAGTCATGTGACCAACATTAGCCTTTTTTCCTTTCTTAACTTGAATCGATTCTCCTGAAACAAAGTTCTTGGAAACAGACCCATACTTCTCATTCAGCTTAACAAGTTTGGCTTTACTAATAGGCTTGCTCACAGCCGGCGGATGAGGATTTTCACCATTCGACGGATAACCCTTTTTGTTATCCAACGAATGATCCTCATCATCCGTTGAGTCTACATCTGTTAGCACTCCATCTAACAAATTTGATTCTAGTTTCTCTTTGTTCTTTTTCCAGGCTGCATCACAGAAATAATCAATTCCTTGAACTTTGGTGATTTGAGCATGGACATCCCTGGATGTTTTCCATGCCTTAATCACCTCTTGTTCACGCTCGAGCTGCTTCTTTAAAATTTCTTCTTTCTTCAAGGACTCAGTTAATTCCTCCTTGGCAATCTTACACTCAATTCTTAACTTTTCAATATCAATGAACGGAGACTCAAGCACATTATTTCTCTCATTCAAAAACAAATTGTTTTCTATGATTTTAGCATTTTCTTTAGTAAGAGACTTAAGTGTAACACACAAATGATATAACTCTGTAGACATGTCATTTATGGCATCATTAGACTCAGCTTTAGATAAATGTGCAAGGTTTGTAGTAATTACCTGATTACTTGAAGAACTTGTTTCTGTCTCATCAGACTTGGCCATTAGGGTTAGATTAACATAGCTGACATCTTCATCTTCATCCAGACCATCTGCTGTCCAGTCATATTCTTGTGTTATGAAAGCCCTTTCCTTTTGTTTGAGAAGCTCAAAGTATTTTTGCTTATAATCCACAGGCTCAAACTTTTTCTTACTGGAATCTGACTTCCTACACTCACTGGCAAAGTGCCCTGCCAAGCCACATTTGAAACATTTGAATTTTGATTTATCCACCATGTTTTTATTTGGCTTGGCTGCTCCAAAGTTCTTTTTGAACTTGAGCTTGGAAAATCTTCTGGAAAGAAATGCTAAGTGTTCATCAATGTCTTCCATGTCATCTTGGCTTAAAGAATCTTCACTTTCTACTACAAGCCCTTTGCCCTTGCTTTCACAGACCCTTGAAGTTGACTCAACAGCTTCCATCTTCACTTCCTTCTCTTTTTCTAACTCAACAACTAGTGTAATGGATCTTCCTTTCTTCTTTCCTCTCTCCATCCTCTCATCTTGCTCTATTTCAAGCTCATAAGTTTTCAGGATGCCATACAGTCTCTCCAAAGTAAACTCCTTATAATCTTGTGAGTTTCTTACTGAAAGTGTCATTGGTTTCCATTCCTTTGGAAGAGATCTAAGGAATTTAAGATTGGAGTCTTTTGTCTGATGGACCCTTCCATGCAACTTTAGAGCATTTAGTAGTTTTTGAAACCTACTAAAAATGTCAGTGAGAGACTCACTTTCTTCATTATAAAAATGCTCATATTGCTGAATCAAGAGCTGCATCTTGTTTTCTCTAACTTGCTCAGTGCCATCACAGATGATCTGTATTGTATCCTAAACATCCTTGGCAGTTTTGCCGTTGAAAATGTTGTCAAACATATCTCCATCAACTCCATTAAACAGGATATTCATGGCCTTTTTATCCTTCCTGACTTGTTCAATGTCAGGATCAGACCATTCATGCCTTGGCTTGGGGACTGATGGCTCATTTCCCGTTGCAGCTCTCATTGGAACATGAGGGCCTCTTTCTATACAGTCAACATAAGCCTCATCTTGAGAAAGCAAATGAAGATGCATCTTTACCTTCCAATGATGGTAATTATCTTTATCCAGAAAAGGGATCTTAACTTCAACATCCTTCTTGTTTATCTTGCTGTATTGTTTTGATCTTTAAACTCTTTGTAAGTTAAGAGCTTGCTCTGATACCAATTGTTAGTCCCTTAACAATATGACAAGAATTACAGAAGGGGGGTTGAATGGAATTCTTGAAACTTTTTCTCGAAATAAAAATGTGTAAGTCATATGTCATAGCCTATTTGTATATTCGAGGATTCAGCTCAACTCAAATAAGAATGTAATAAGTAAATAGTGGATCGACCGTCAGAGAGATCTCGCAAAGTAATATCTGTCAAAGGATTCAGAAACAAGGTTCATCTACAGACTTGAGGAGTTAATTCACTGGAAGAAGTTCAAGAAGTTGATCATGCCTCAGTGATATAAATCAAGATCGTGGATTTAATCAAGTGACAGAGATCTCGTCAGAGTATCATTAATTACAAGGATTTAATCTGAAGAAAATCAAAGTGTCAAAGTCAAGATATGAAGAAACGTCACGGAAGTTAGTCACTCATGAACCAGACAGTACATCGAGTGTCAACATTGAAGTGGTGGAATTGATTCATAATTTTCAGTGATTTTCAGAAGATTTGCAGAAGGATGGGTGCTGTTGAAGACTAGAATTAATTCTCTATTAATTAATTAAGTCATCTAATTTAATTAAGAAAATAAATTATATCTGCAAAGAATAATTTATTTATTAATTGAATTAATTGATTAATTAATTCTGAATTAATTTTAGGAATTTTCAGAATTTAAATTGGATTAAAATTCATTTAAATTCAGCAAGTCAAACTGATTGTACTAGTATGACAATTGGTATGACAATCAATAGTCATACCGAAAGTCATGCTAGTACAAACAATAGTCTCACCGAAAGTTACACTGGGAGGAGGATTGTCTTGCTAGTTCATTCTGATTGTCATGCTAGTTCATTCTGATTGTCATGCTAGTTCATTCAGATTGTCTTGCTAGTTCAATCCATTGTCCTACCGATTGTCTTGCTGAGCTCAGGATTGTCTTGCCAGTTCAATTCTATTCTGTTGATTAAAAAGAAGCAGACAAGCAGCATTTCATTTTTATCCATCCAATACACAAGTCAAAAACAAGAACACAGCAGCCGCAGCAAATATTTCATTTTTCATCTGCTTACTTCAAGATTAAATTTCTAGTTTGTAAAGTTAAATCCAATCAACTAGAAATCATTCTCTTGTTCTTGTGTAACAATCTAGCGGATCAAAATCCCTAGAACTTAATCTCAAATCGCGTTTAGCATTTGATTCTAATTATTGCAAAAATAGAAAAAGTTCATGTCGAATTTATTCTAGATTTGTGATAATTGATTTGAGATTAATACCTTGTAATCGATACAGTTGTTGTAACACCTTTCAAGTTTAATAATATTCTTATTTAACTTGAATTTTGTTTCACATTTTTTATTCCGCATTTATTCGATTATTCGGTACCGTTTGTATTCAACCCCCCCTTCTACAAACACATTGGGACCTAACAATTGGTATCAGAGCCTTCTGATTAACGAACAAATCAAGATCCTAGACTTTTGTGATTTTTCAACTCCTTAAATTTTTATTTATTCAAAAATTCATAATGACTTCACATAAAGTTGGAACCGTTAAAATTCCACAATTTGATAAAGAGAATTATATCATGTGGAAGAAGAAGATGCTATTATTTTTACAAGTTGCAAATCCCAAATATTCAAACTTGTTAAAGAAGGGTATAAAAACTCCGATGGTTATTGAACCGGAGGTAATAATAGATGGTGTGGTGACTACTGAAGCTAGAACCTATCCAAAAGAGCCTGAAGATTTTACTCCTGCTGAGAAGGAAGAAGCCTCCTTGGATGCCAGCCTTCAATTATTATTAATTGATTCCCTTGATCCCTTGATGAACAGACATGTGATGAACTGTAAAAATTCCAAACACATGTGGGAAACTATTGAGGTGATTAATGAAGGCACAGAGGAAGTTAGGGAGAACAAGTTGGAAATCCTAACCTCTGAATATGAACATTTCAAATCAAATCCAGGAGAAGGAATTACTGAAGTGTTTGAGAGGTACAATGCGTTGATCAATAACCCGAACATCAATGGAAAGTATTATTCAATCAGGGAGGTCAACAAAAAGTTCCTTTTAACACTGCCAGCTCATCTTGAACATAGAATCACTGCCATTAGAGAAGCTAGAGATCTGAGTGAGATTTCTTTGGACAGGCTCTATGGAGTGTTAAAAACTTATGAGTTGGAGCAGATTCAACAGAAGGAAGTCTACGGGAAGGATAGAATGGTCAGCACATCTAATGCACTTGTAGCTGAAGGTCAACAACAACAACAATCTCAACAGTTAGAAAGAATGGTACAGTTTTCCAAGGGTGAGGAAAATGAGTTAGTAGCAGAATATGATCCTCCTACTACAAATCAATCAAGTGATGATTTTTATTCCTTGGAAGAGCTGGAGCAATTGGAAGATGAATCAATGGCCCAAATTGTCAAGAGATTCTCTAATGTCAGATTCAGGAGGAATCCCAAGCTTAAGTACAAGTCCAACTACAACAAATTCCAGAAAGGTGGATCTTCATCCTCTAACACCAGCAGTGGTGGGTACAAAACAGGGATGGTTGATCGAAGCACCATTAGATGCTATAACTGCAATGAGTTGGGACACTTTGCCACAGAATGTAGGAAGCCAAAGAAAGTAAGAAAGA
This sequence comes from Apium graveolens, assembly GCF_009905375.1. Classification (NCBI taxonomy): domain Eukaryota; kingdom Viridiplantae; phylum Streptophyta; class Magnoliopsida; order Apiales; family Apiaceae; genus Apium; species Apium graveolens. The sequence continues at coordinate 30,492,315 of NC_133651.1, forward strand.
ACTCTAAAAGGGCTTATCTGGCAAAGGGAAGAAGCTGGGATGATACTGACAGTGAAGATGAAGATGAAGGAAATCTTGCTCTTATGGCTATTGATGGAAAAGCTTCATCGTCAAGAATAGAGGTAAAACTTTCTGATGCTGAAATGGTTTATCATCTAAGAGGTAACTTAGATTGTGCACGTCGTGATAATGAACTGTTAAGTTTACAGATCACAGACCTTGAGAAAGAGGTCAATGAATTAAGACTTGTGCACATTAATCAAGACAAATTAAAAGAACAGGTATCTTTTCCAAGAGAATAGAGTTGACTGTTATAGAAAACTCGAAACTATTCTCAAAGACAAGATCACCGGTCTTGAGACTAAGGTTAGAGCCTACTTCAATTCTTGTTCGAAGGCTAAAGAGTTCTACAGTAAGCAAGCTGTTAATCAAACATCTGGAATAGGTTATGATTACAATGCTGCTATTGGAGAATTAAGCATAAACTCCCCTCCTCATGTCTGTGCTAAAGGGAGGGAAGTACCACATGTGCTTAAGGGTGTTGATGAACCCCTCTATAAAGCATCAATTGCTGAACCATTTGATGCGACCTCTTCTGTTATTCAAGAAGAAATACGTGCTGAAGATCTTGCTAATGAGAAGGTTGTTTCCAAGTCAAGTGTGTCGAAAGTTCCAGTCAAAGTTGTGAAACTGAGACTAACTCAGACACACATGAGTTGGATAACAAAAATGCCATGTCTACCATGCATAAATTGCCTGCTGTTAATCACTCTCATAAAGCATGTGGTGTTTCTAATTGTATGTCTTGTGCTTTTAATATGATGTATGCTTATTTTAATGGTAAGCATGTGTCTAATGATAAGACTACTCCTCGTCAGCATGTGAATAACAAGAAGCATGATAGGTCTAAGACTGCCAGTCCTTCTAAGGCTAGAAAGGAGACATTTGTGCCTAAGCTTAAACATAAATTTGTTAAGGCTGTTTACAAGGTCAAATGTTCAGTCATTGAGAAAGTTGAGACAATTAAAATTAAAAATGTTGTTTTGCCTGACAAAGGACAGTTCTACAAGTATGCCGGGCCCAACCAAGTTTGGGTTCCAAAGAAGGTCTAATCCATTTGTAGTGCAGGGCATTAAACAAGTATAACCGGTAGTGTGGATTCTTGACAGTGGATCATCAAGACATATGACCGGAGATAGAGCCCTGCTATCAAATGTGGTTGAGAAAGCTGGCCCAGTGGTTACCTTTGGAGATAACAGCAAAGGTTTATCTGAGGGATATGGCTGTTTGCAAGCTGGGAATGTTATCATTGTAATTTTGTATATTGTGCTAGGTTATTATCAGGAAGCAGTATCCAACATATAGCACCAGTGACGAGACTTGAGAATATTACGACATATCAGACACCTGCTGCACATTACACTTGGAATTGTACTCTAGTAAGATGTGTACAGGTGTACTCCTGGTTGGTAGGTCAAAAGAGGAAGTCAATGCACCACAGTTCATGGACTTTGTAGCTGCAGATCTATTGGACTATGCAATCTCTTCTTCACAATCTCACTTAAGGTTGGTATGAACTAGTATACTGCTCAAGCAATCGTCAAGGACATGGTATGGCACTCTAACAGAAGTTATAATTTTATATGAATAAGTAGAGTCGTCATATTAATAACTATCTTATCACTAAGCACGATCATATTGTTTTATATGTGCAGTGATATATTGTTTATGCAATATAACAATTAGTATCTAAAGTACTTGACAAGTATCGGTCAATGATATGTTGTTAACATTATGTTGCAGATATTTGTAAGCTTTTGACATGAATGAGAATTACTTAGACTTTACCCTAAGTGATCAATGTTTTATCAAAAACTCATTCATATTGAAAAACAAAATCAAACTTCTTTCTACATTAGTGATTTCTTATTTCATGTAAAATCTTTTGAAATCACTATTGTAAATCATTTTCTCTCTATTACCATATATTCTGTGTTACAGGTTCAGTCTCCAATGACTTTCTTTCATTGACAGTCATGAGGTTGAAAACCCACAACGTCTATCCCAGACTGTAAAGACAAACACAGAAACAGAACCAACCAACACTCTCTTACCACTAAATGTAGTATGAATGAGCGTGAGGGAGATAGTGCCTTAGTGCACCACATAAGGAAGGTTATGTAGTCAACCCAGTAGCTCTGTCTCCTACATAGATGAGTAGTATTTAAACCGAGACAACTGCTAGCCCCCATACATCTTCTCAAAAAGATGTAATGGCTGAAAAGGCACAAAAACAGTTACTAGATTCATTCTCTCAACAGGGTGAGTCTATTGAATTTTGCCTATCGGCCAAGGTATCCGATGTAGTGTCACCACTTCAAACATAAACAATTCTTGATGCACAAGGAGAGGTTACACACACAAAGGATGAGTTGACGGAAACAAGAGTTTCGACCATTTTAAGGTCAGATTCGATTGTTCAAGGTTCGTTAGTGGACCAATTGCCTTTACAGGTGTTAGGAGAGGATACTGATCCAAAAGCCATATGTCAGTGGTCAGTTTCTACCTCCCCAGGCTTAAATCCCCTGGATGCATCTGCGGATAGTGGATCTGACATAGGTGCAGATCGGCAACTTGTTGACAATGATTCAGATATTACCTGATAAGTCACAAGGAAATGTCTTCACAGACATTAGAAGGGAACTTTGATCTTTATGCTAAATTCGTTGGATCATTGTTTACCTTCCCAGAATTCAAATCTGGAACCCTAAAAGGGAAACTAGCAACTTGTAAATTATGACTCAGATTCATCTGACGAGTTTAACAAGGATGGGGATTTGTGAACTCCCATTGCACCACCTGTGACCTCCTTAAGGATGGCTAAGGTGATTTTCCTTGCAGGTACAGCTGATTTTTGGAGCTATGAGAGAAGAGTGATACACTTGTGAGAATGAGTGTAAACACGAGTGGAGAGAAGAGTGAAACACATGTGAGGTACACTAAACAGAATCACACACTCACAGTGAGGTAGAAAAAGAAACTACTTGTTATTTCTTTTCCAACCAAGTGAAATATGAGAACTCCTTCAGACGACGGCATACATTCCTTCTTTAAGGGGGAGATAAAAGCTTAAGTAATAGTTTGGAGGATTCCTCAACTAAGGGGGAGAAATAGCAGGGAGGAAGAAAAAGATCCTAAAAATGTACACTACACCACACCATTGTTGTTTCTAACTACGGATCCTATTGTACGGGAGAGGTGGTAAACACAAGGTGATTTCCTAGTAAGGGAAGAAGCTGTTAGGGGAGTACCATTGGTTTTTATCTGCGGATCCTATTGTACGGGAGAGGTGGTAAAACGAAGGTGGTCTTCTTTAATCAGTTGATTCTCATAGGGGGAGAAGCAAGAGATATGGGCTTCTCAACAGGAAATGTGGTTGTACAACTGAAGATGGAACTACTTGAAGATATGTTCAGTCTAGAGGAACATCTACTTGGAATCTGGAAAATGTTAAATCTAGTCCAGAACTTTTCTACTATTTACTTTGCATTTTTGTTTATATCTTTTTCTTATTTGTTAGTTGAGTTATCCTCTAGGTATTTGTGTGTTATTGTCTAACAAACAAATAGGGGGAGATTGTAAGTCATATGTCATAGCCTATTTGTATATTCGAGGATTCAACTCAACTCAAATAAGAATGTAATAAGTAAATAGTGGATCGACCGTCAGAGAGATCTCGCAAAGTAATATCTGTCAAAGGATTCAGAAACAAGGTTCATCTACAGACTTGAGGAGTTAATTCACCGGAAGAAGTTCAAGAAGTTGATCATGCCTCAGTGATATAAATCAAGATCGTGGATTTAATCAAGTGATAGAGATCTCGTCAGAGTATCATTAATTACAAGGATTTAATCTGAAGAAAATCAAAGTGTCAAAGTCAAGACATGAAGAAACGTCACGGAAGTTAGTCACTCATGAACCAGACAGTACATCGAGTGTCAACATTGAAGTGGTGGAATTGATTCATAATTTTCAGTGATTTTCAGAAGATTTGCAGAAGGATGGGTGCTGTTGAAGACTAGAATTAATTCTCTATTAATTAATTAAGTCATCTAATTTAATTAAGAAAATAAATTATATCTGCAAAGAATAATTTATTTATTAATTGAATTAATTGATTAATTAATTCTGAATTAATTTTAGGAATTTTCAGAATTTAAATTGGATTAAAATTCATTTAAATTCAGCAAGTCAAACTGATTGTACTAGTATGACAATTGGTATGACAATCAATAGTCATACCGAAAGTCATGCTAGTACAAACAATAGTCTCACCGAAAGTTACACTGGGAGGAGGATTGTCTTGCTAGTTCATTCTGATTGTCATGCTAGTTCATTCTGATTGTCATGCTAGTTCATTCAGATTGTCTTGCTAGTTCAATCCATTGTCCTACCGATTGTCTTGCTGAGCTCAGGATTGTCTTGCCAGTTCAATTCTATTCTGTTGATTAAAAAGAAGCAGACAAGCAGCAGTTCATTTTTATCCATCCAATACACAAGTCAAAAACAAGAACACAGCAGCCGCAACAAATATTTCATTTTTCATCTGCTTACTTCAAGATTAAATTTCTAGTTTGTAAAGTTAAATCCAATCAACTAGAAATCATTCTCTTGTTCTTGTGTAACAATCTAGCGGATCAAAATCCCTAGAACTTAATCTCAAATCGCGTTTAGCATTTGATTCTAATTATTGCAAAAATAGAAAAAGTTCATGTCGAATTTAATCTAGATTTGTGATAATTGATTTGAGATTAATACCTTGTAATCGATACAGTTGTTGTAACACCTTTCAAGTTTAATAATATTCTTATTTAACTTGAATTTTGTTTCACATTTTTTATTCCGCATTTATTCGATTATTCGGTACCGTTTGTATTTAACCCCCCCTTCTATAAACACATTGGGACCTAACAAAATGTTCTAACTCGAATATATATAAGTGTGAATTGATTAGTACAATGCAGAATAGTTACTTAAATGAATCAAAACACAAGTAATTAAAAATAAGAGTCTTTAAAAACTTTCTGGTGGATTTGAATGATTCCACCAGAGATATATATTATATATCGAGAGAACCCTGTGTGTAAAATGCTCACAGCTGCTTACAAATATTGAACAACTTAGAGTACAGAGAAATGCTAAGAATTCTGCTTACAAATGTTTCTCTGCTTGTGTCTCTGATTGTTCTTTAGTTGATGCTTCTTGGTTTATATATCACCAAGATTACAAAGTAATGAGACAGGATAATAAAACAAAAACTATCCAGTCTATTACAATGCTACTTCATTACTCTATTACAGCATCTTTGAATAACTTCATAATAGCATGGAAATGACAATGCTTCTTTGTTCTCGAAAACCCAGTTAAATAGGTTACCACATTCCATTTGCATCCACTCGACGCATGTGACTGTGTTGTCACTGTCAACAGATATTTGAATTCTTTATCTGTCGGGTTCATGATCATCCGTCAAGATATTGATCATCCGTCGGGTTGTTGATCATCCGTCGAATTCATTGTTTGTTCATCCGTCGGGTAGCAATCAGGCACTTGACTTCATTTCACTTATACAGAATTACAAGACATCATCTATGTACAATTAATCAACCTATTCTGCATATCTAACTAAGGTCAACATGACTCAAATACTACTACAGATTCTAAACAATGTGTATGCAGAAATGTGCTACAAACTTATTGTTACATAAGCTACTCACTCGATGGATAATAAGTCATCATCCGTCGGGACTATATTGAGTCATCCGTCGGGACTATAAACCTTATCCGTCGAGTGCTACATAATTTCACTAAGTAAAATCTACCAAGGTGTTTTGTTCATGTAATGATCAAGTACACAACATATACACAACAATTTACATTAGTAATTAATCAGAAAATTGGTGGTTTGAGGACCGAAAACTCCGATTGCGGTACCGATGGAAGCTGTCTCCATCGGTGATGAAATCCGTGAACCGGTGGTGGGCTGTGATGCTTGACTGAGCCCTAATAATCGAAATAAACTTCATTTCGTAGTTGCGTGTTATATATTTATGAATTTCAAAAATTTTGTTCGAAAATTTTAGAATTCGATTCGAATTTTGTAGTTAAATTCGATATATGTGCTTATAGTAATTTATTAAGATTAAATAAGTGTAAGAATGATGCATGTCAAGATTTTAGATTTTTAGATTTTAATTATTCAAATTTGTTCGAATTATGTGATTATATGGTGAGTCTAACTTTAAAAACTTGTTAAAGTATATTTGTTAAGTTGTATGTTAAAATTGAAGAATCTTTGTAAATATAGCTTTAAATTTTTGAGTCGGTTTGAATATGAAATTAGAGTATGTACTTATACGTGTGATAGATTTTGTAACGCCCCCAAATCCGGGGTCAGGAATCTGGCTCGTCACGCAATCCTTCATTCATGTTTAACATTCATTAACTCAATAATCCAATTATTCAATATCACAGCCCCTAGTCTCACACATACACACAGACACACACACACACAAAGACACAAGTTATAGCCTTAGAAATGATGTACAAAATATAATCTTATTTTATTATAACTCAAATGTACTTTACATGATCTTAAATAATTATTCATAACCTATACATAAAGTTACAATAATTACTACTAATATCTTATACCTTTCTGAATGTTCTACCTTTCCTGAAGCAATGTTACAAGGACTTTTCCTCGTGGTTGCAGGCATCTAAGTTTATCACCGACATTCTGGTTATTTGTTGTGTTGTGACATTTTAAAAGAAAGTAAGAGTGAGCCATAACACTCATCAGTGATATAAAACAGTTCGAAAAATAACTGTTAGAGTAAAATAATACTTCCATACTTTATCGTATAATATGAAAATTGAAATCTCGGTGGTATACACGTTTTTCTTTTAAAATCAAATCAGATATTTTATGTATATATCAAAATATCTTGACAAAACTCTCGATAGTATTATATACTCCGGAGAATAGCTTTCTTGGTGATATACACCTCTTTTCCAAACAATATTTTTGATTTACTTATTAGTTTGCAAGTACCTTAATGGTAAACCCCACACCTAGGGGTGAGCAAAACCGAACCGAAACCGAAAAACTGAACCGAACCATATAATTTCGGTTCAATTTGGTTTGAGTTTTTTTTAAAAATTTTGGTTAATTCGGTTTTTCGGTTTTAACCAAAATAATATTGGTTCGGTTCGGTTAATCTAAAAATTAATTCGGTTTAACCGAAATAACCAAAATTTAAATATATATATTTTTGAATTATATATATATAATATAGTAAATATAAACAAAGAAATAGAATGTGTGTATCTTCAATTGGTTACATTGTATGTATCTTCAATTTTTTACATATATAATATAATATGTATTATTTTGACAAAATTTTCAAATATTTCGGTTTTCAGGAACCAAACCGAATTAACCGAAATAAATCGGTTCGGTTTTCGGTTCGATTTGTGCATAAGTTTAGTTCGGTTTAGTTAGGAAAAAATTATCACTTCGGTTTTCAGTTAATTCGGTTCGGTTTGGTTTCTAACCGAACCGACCGAATGCTCAGCCTAACCCACACCTCAATTTCAGTTGGAAGAATAGGATATTCACCGAAACCCTACTATATGATGATCAGTCGGATATCATAATATAATTATTATTCTCTACATGTAGAAGGACGACTTCGTTACTCCCGGTTGTCACCCTAGCCGCATTCGAGCTTTATATGCTTCCCCAAATCCCGGGTATATTTTGCATACTTCGCATGTCCCTCAGTACACATGATATATTCTCATGCGGAAATTAAATTAGTAGTCTCCCCAGTACACAAACTACTAGATCTCTAACCCTCCCCTGTCCTTTAAAAATCCTATCAAATCCCAAGGACTCGAACTGTATCGAAGTTCCCCAAGCGTTTTGCTTGTTGATAGGCAAAGCTCATCTCATATGTGTGTATGTGTGTGTGTGTACTTCCGAGAATTTTTGGAGGAAGCACTAAAATAATGTGAGTTGACCATTGTCAACAGATATATAAATGAGGGGGAGTTTCTTTTGACACTATAATCAAAATATTTAAAATACGTCGAGATAATATTTTTCCACGATTCGAAAGTATTATAATGATTTCCTGAAATTCAGAAAATATTTTAAAATAAATTTTATAATTTTTAAATCATATAAATCATTTAATAAATATTCAATAAATAAATAATAATTATTAAATAATTAAACCTCGAATGATTTGATTTTAAAAGAATATTTGGAATAATATTCCTCAACTAATTTATGTTTAAGAAATTAAATTAATCTCTAATAAATATTAAATAATTAAATTTAAAATAAAATAATCGTTGGAGAATACTTCTCCTTTTTAAATGAATATCTTAAATAATATTTATTATTCGAGTAATTAAATATAGTTGAGGGAATAAGATCTTTGGAAATCGTTTTAAATAAATTTAAGTTATTTAATACTTCGTAAGAAGATATCGAGTCCCTTGGAATAAAATCATTACAAACTTTAATCGTCCAATATATTTCCGGAATGATTTCCGGATTTTTAATTAATACAAGTTGGCCGACTCTCTGTCTATAAATTATCATCACGCTACTCACTAGCGTTAATATATTCTACGATATATGCATTGTAATTTCAATCAATATCAATACGTAAAAACTCGGAATTTGCTATCATGGAAAACATGACATTTATACGAAATGCATTAATTCAAATCTTCATAACAGTATATGGAGTAGAGTTCGTAAACTTGCCTGGATCCAAAATACGTTTTCCGACTTCCTCTCGTTCCAGGTTCTCTATTTCAACAAATATCGTAATCTTATCAGTATTCCTAATCCCATCAACGACTTATATTTCAAATAAGTACAATACTTTAAAATTTTGATATTCGACCTACTAGAAATAACTATCAACCCTTGGTACTAATAGACGGTCAAACTGTTCTCCTAGAGTTGACTTTACCGAATGTTACTATTACGCGACGCACACTCTAACATTTTTAATAAATCAAAACATTCATATTTCGTTCATATTTAAATACGAAACCACCTCAATGAGTTTTTTGAGTGTTTGTAATATTTATTATAAAAGTTCAATTTTGAAAATATGGATTTAAATAGGTGAAAAATATTTAAAATTTCGGCCAACTACAGAGTTCACGATCTAGTAAAAATTACAACAGATTATTTGAAATTGGTTTTTTGGGCAGAGTGTTAAAAATCCCGAAACATCAGTTTTTTTTAACAGTGGGTCGTATTTGGTGTTCTTACTCTGCGCGACCTCGGCTCCGACATTATTATAAAATTAAAAAATCAATATTTTCACTTGAAATTTTTATGGAAGTTTTTATAGTCCATTTCATACTTTTTGTAAAATTTTAATAATTTTAGAATAATTTTAAGTTGATCGTTTATACTTCTAAAGTTCGTAATTTGTAGCATTTTTTGTCGCGTAAATCGTATTCACTAAAACGGACTTAACAATTGAACTGTAAATCGAAATCAAACAATTCAAGTGCCTAAATGATCCTTACCACAAGCTATATAATTCTCAAACCTTATTTTTCAATAAAATATAGTTTATATATTATGTAACTTTTCAGAAAACTTAGTGTCGCGATTTACGCGTTATAATGGCATTACGTTAACGATCCGTATTTCGTTTTAACTCTTACTTACTAATCAAAAACCAACAAAAATCAATCCAAAATCTTTAATACTTAATCAACTCAAGAACATCAAGTTTTTGAGGCAATAATATCAACCTTAACATCCAATATATTAATACTCTTAGAATCAACAAATCAATCATCAAAAATATACTTTTATCCAAGATCCATACTTCTATTGAAACTTAAACTTAACAAAAGTTTGAAAGAAGGTTTATACCTTAATTTATTTCTTGGGAGGTTCTCTTCTTGATGGATGATTCTTGGTGTGTCTTTGGTGTGCTTAAGAAGCCTAGATCTTTCAAATAAAATCAAGAAAATACTTAAGTTACTATTTGTTACTATTTATCATCACTTTCATCTTTTTATTTATCAAAGTAAACTTCAATTAAATGTCTTAAAAGAATTATCTTACCTTAGTTTGATGATGAGGGAGCTTAGGAATTAATTTGAGCATTTATCCATGATTTGAAGTTGAAGATTTGAATTTGGCTTCTTGTTCTATGAAGAAAAGACGAATAGAATGTTTGGTAGGAGGGAGAGAGAGCTTCTTGGCTTTTTCTTGGTTACTTGAAGTGTTGGTGATAGTTTTGTGACTTGGTGATATGTATGTAGCTTGCAACAATCAAGAAATATTGATCTAGTAGCTAGCTAAGTACATGCACCACTATTCATCGCATCATCTTACTATTCCCTTTACTATTTGATTAACATTCTCTATGTTAGGTCACACACACTGTAGAAGGGGGTTGAATACAGTGTATACTACAATCAAATCGAATTAAGAACACACGTATGTAACAACGAATAATATTATTAATAAAACAATATTACAATGGAACTGTTCTCTCTCAGTGATGAACAAATATCACGAGAGCTGCTAGGGTTATAATAAATAATATTCTCGATTGTGATAACACCTATAGTATAAACCCTATGCTGTGTTTATATATCACACAGTTATAAGATAATCTCTAATTGATATCGAATATGATTCTGATTCCTAAAATATATTAATTAGTTATCTTTTCCTCCAAGTCTCTTATTCTTCATAGAATTCTTCTCTATGCATATCTCTTCTTATTTTAGTCTTGATCTTCTTTCCTTTCAATCAACCGCCTTCCTTATTAGAACGTCTTCTTAAGTCCTGATATTATCTCCTGATGAATATCTTCTGATATCTTAAGTTCTGATAACTTAAGTTCTGATATCTTAAGTTCTGACTTCAGTATAAGTACTGATTTCCAGTTAAGTCCTGATTTGTCCTGTTAGTTAAGATCTGAAAACTAAACACAAACCATGCCTGTATCCCTTCTAAACAACTTTGCCTGTAAATTTTCTTACAACTTCACAGCGTTCTTCAAAAAAATCCACATGATAACCTCTGTCACAGATTTGACTAACACTCAGCAGATTGTGTTTAAGTCCTGAGACCAGAGCTACTTTTTCAATGATGACATTCTCAAGATTGATATTGCCATATCCCAGAGTTTTTCCCATGTTGCCATCTCCATAAGAAACTCCTGGGCCAGCTTTCTCCACAAAGTCTGATAGCAGGGCTTTATTTCCAGTCATATGTCCTGAACATCCACTTTCCAGAACTAGGAAGTTTTTCCTGTTGCCCTGTGTTAGGTCACACACACTGTAGAGGGGGTGAATACAGTGTAAATTACAATCAAATCAAACTTTAATATCTCAAGTAACAGAAAACAAACTTTATTGAAACAATAAACTCTGTTACAGTATGGAACTGTTACCTCTCAGTGATGAACAAATATCACGAGAGCTGCTAGGGTTACAATGAATAATCTTCTCGAATATGATAACACTTATAGTGTAAACCCTATGTCTGTGTTTATATATTACACAGTTACAAGATAATCGCTAATTGATATGGAATATAATTCTGCTTCCTAAAATATATCAATCATAAATCTTTTCTTCCAAGTATTTCATTCTTCACGGAACTCCTTCTTCATGCATATCTCTTCTTATGTTTATCTTGATTTTCTTTCCTTTAATCAGCTACTTTCCTTATTTAATCAGCTACTTTCCTTACTTAACTGTTCTTTCTCAGTGATGAACAAATATCACGAGAGCTGCTAGGGTTATAATAAATAATATTCTCGATTGTGATAACACCTATAGTGTAAACCCTATGTTGTGTTTATATATCACATAGTTATAAGATAATCTCTAATTGATATTGAATATGATTTTGATTCCTAAAATATATCAGTTAGTTATCTTTTCCTCCAAGTCTTCTATTCTTCATAGAATTCTTCTCCATGCATATCTCTTCTTATTTTAGTCTTGATCTTTTTTCCTTTCAATCAGCCGCCTTCCTTATCTGAACGTCTTCTTAAATCCTGATATTATCTCCTGATGGATATCTTCTGATATCTTAAGTTCTGATAACTTAAGTTCTGATATCTTAAGTTCTGACTTCAGTATAAGTACTGATTTCTAGTTAAGTCCTGATTTATCCTATTAGTTAAGATCTGAAAACTAAACACAAATCATTATTAGATATGACATCACAAATATATCTAACACTCTAATTGCATCTTATGCTAATTGATTTGTAAGGCTTGCATAGGAAGTTGCATGAGTTTAGTACGTTTATTTATTCACTTACGTATTCACTTGGTTGCATTCTCGTAATTGTGATAATTCCTCGTAAGCGATTCGCGGGGTAATCCTTTCTTATAAATCCTTATATTTTGTATTCTTGTACTTGGGTTTTATTCGTAGGATTTTAAATCCTTGATCGCAATGTGATTCTCGTATTCCTCGATAGTTCGTAAAATAAGGTCATTTTGTAAAATTGATTTTCTTCGAAAACTAACGATTTTTACATACACTCATTTGGTACGTATAATCACAATATCGACTCAGAAACTTAATTTACCATTCATAATATAGCGTGGGTTAAAAAAAATCCCCAATGGTCAGGATTACTATTCATCAAATATTTTACAAAGTCCCAAAAATTCGGGTTATTATATTCTTCCCCCCTTAAAAGGATTCCGTCCCGGAATCAGTTCATACACCGATGGGGATACTCTTCTTGCCTGATAGCCTCGATATCTTGCGTTAATTTTTCAGTATTTTATTTTCTTCACGAAACTCTTACTCGCTTGACAATTAAGTTTCATAGCACTTGTTCCTCGCGATCCCTGATATCTGCCATTTTATCCACATATGTTGAGTCTAGGTGTAATCATATGACTGACGTCAACTTTATTTGATCCTCAATATAGACTCGTGGTACACAGTATAAACTTGTCGACAATTTGGGGGTAACGCTAATTCGTGAACCAACTTTTTTTCAATATCTCAAATGGTCCAATGATCCCTTGGGCTCAAATTTGCTTTCTTCCCAACTTTATTACTCCTTTCCATGGAGTCACCTTTATCAATACTAGGTCTCTTACATATACCTTATGTCTTTTCGAGTTTGGTCCTCATATTTATTTTATCTGTCCTGCAACTCTAGTCGGGTCCTGATTACGGATATGGTTCCTTTGGTCTAAATTAACTCGATCCCGAGTATCCTCCGCTCAACAACTTCCCCCCAACAACCTTCCATGTATAATGCTTTGTACGAATTTGATCCATTGCTCGCATGATAACTATCATTTTTGGTAAACTCAATAAACATCAACTAGTCATTTCACCTTCCTTTAAAATCTATAACATAGATTATGGCATATATTCTCTTGTTTGAATGGTTGTTTTTAATTATCAGTAATCCTCCATCGCTCTATTTAGTGCTACAGTTTTGTTCGTCAACGCTTGCTCTTTCCGGTATATTATCCGTTTTGAGTACTTATGCGAGAAGTTTTGGTTGCAGCCCTACACGCTCCACTTTTGTCGCTTTCTTGGCTTCAGACTTAACACTTCTTCTTATGGTCGTGAGACACATCGTGGTCTTGTTGTTATCTCGAAGGAAGCACGGTCTCGTACGCAATTGATTGATATGTTTTATAATCTCGAAATGTTCAACATCCACTATTTTTCGAACTTCTTTAATCTCCTCTAGTATGATATTTCTAGTACTACGATACCTTCAAGGTCGTATTCATTAATCTTGTTAGCGCCTTAGACATATCCGCGTTTATTGGGAGTTGTTATCAGTGGCCTTTAAAGGTTTGAACGATCTTATTTGTCTTCTTTTTTGCCTTGTCGTTCTCACCCTTCGTCTTCTCACTTCGTTCATATCGCTATGGACATAGGTTCCTATTTCCCGTATGCTCGCATGGTAAGTGTGACTACACCAAATTTCTATCTATGATAGGCGATCCTCCCAGTGATCTTAATCAAAAGCATGGCGATTGACGTATCTTCAATGGTCGAAATAGTTTTCTCATATTACTTGTTGATCTGCAAACTCTATGCGGCTCTCATGCTTGTTTTCCTAAAATACTTTGGAAATTACCCAGTCATGAAACTATATCTTGAGTTCTTGCCCAGCATAATTGCCACGAGGTTTCTTCATCACAAATTATCTCTTCCGTGTTCATAACAATTTCCTCGAGGGGAGATCTATCGTTTGCATATAAGATAAGCAGTCTTATTTTACCTATAACTCATAATCCTAAAATAGCATGATGGCTTACTTGGTTCTTGATAATCCTCGTTCAAAATTTATTAACATAAACCCTTACTCCCGTTCGGATCATTTACAAACCGCAGTCGCCAAAATTTTAATACTCGTCGTTCCGTTTCATTTTTGACCATGTCAAGTACTTACTTACCTATCCCATGACATTTTTTTTTCATGTTTGGTCATTAGTAACATCCTTTTTAAGTTTCTTGACATCTTTTAATTCTTCCCGTTTCATAATAAAGAGTTCTCTTCTCATTATCCTCTTTTATCACAATCATAGCTTTTCGGTAAATTTTTGGTTGAGTCTCATATTCAATTAATTCCTCTGGCTCTCTTTGTATTATCTTACTTCAACTTCATCCTATCAATCCTTCTCATCAGTTGCCGTAAAATTTGTCGTCCTGGATCCATCCATTCCTATTAAAGTGCCGGCCACCATATTGGCCTTTTCTTGATGGTAATAGATTCCTCAATCATAACTCTTAATCTATTTGACTATAACTTCTACCTCGTGTTCAATGTAAGTATACACTTCAGAAATAATAAAAAAAATTCCCAAATTTTCTCATTAGTTAAACTCCTTGTCCCTTCATGCGCGAACCTTATCACGATTATTCTAGATCATTACTAGGAACCTTATGTCACGGTCCTTAAGTCGCATAGACGTATCATTATTCTTCATAGCATATCCTCTTCTTATCATTGAGTATTGCTAACACGGGGTTATTAATCTTACATTCACTTCTTGAAAGCCCTATTCTGCGAGTTTATACATGCTTGGTCGTTCCCGAATCCAATAAGAACTTATTCTGATAATTTTTTTATAAAAGCATCCTTTAACTAATCACATCAGTATCTTTCATTTGTCCTTCTACATTCACATCAAAGATTCATACTATATGTTTTAAATATGTTATTCCCTCTTTACATGATTTTACTCATCCATAGGTTTCCACTTCACAATCATGGCATTGTGTTTTCAGTTTCATATTAAAGTAATCAGTCCTCGACTATACCTCTCTCTGTCCGGAAGGCAATCAACCTTAGAAGAACGATTTTCATGGTATCAATTTAATTTAGGCAATCTTAATAAGATTTCAAAATTGAATAATCTCAAGAAATAATGAGCTCTGAATAAAAGAGTCGCAACACTTAAAAGATATATGAATTGCAAGAAAGAATACAACAAGGATTATTCTTCAATGTCCTTAAAATTTTATATTATGGTATTATAGAGAATATCCATTGAAATCAATGATTGATGGATAATACCCTCATACAAATATTATTTGAAAGATTTTCACATTGGAAAAATACTTTTCTTTTCAAATAATGAAAGGAAATCTCGGATGGCTTTATCAATAAAAGTTCAGCCATTAATCATTCAATAATAATGTTACTTTAATAGAATGAATTATATCTTGTGATATAAAGAGTATGTTGTTGTTCCAATACTTTACAAATTCAGATGAATATTCGTTAAATAAAAGAAGGATTAAAATATTCGAACAACAAAATGTTTCATAAAATGAATATGAATTCTTGTTTGAGCGGGCGACCTATTTAGATCGTCAAATAAATAATTCTTTGAAATTTCATCTTCATATATTTTTGCATATATAATGCATTGAAAAATATATTTTTTATTGGAAGTGGAACTGGAAAAATATAACCAGTTCATTTCAAGAAATATTAATAATCGACTAAGAAAATGGCTAGCCCAATTGGCTTGGCATACAACAACTAGCTAGGAAGATTAACTAGATTTTTATCATATTAATTAAAATTCCAACTAGTTAGGACAATTAACTAGTCATTCATGAGAACTTATACAACTAAGAAGATTCAGTTTGATCGTATACAATCTCAACAACGTAGCCACTGAATCAATTTGTGGCTACCTGGATGACGAGTTTGAAATCAATAGTTTCCAAGTTTGGGCCGAGAAAGGAAATTATAACTCTAAATTAAGTGGTCTTGGCATCGGAACTATCGATAGCCTCTCATCAAATATTTCTTATTATTGAAACAGTCCACCCAAAGGAGCTCTTGCATAAATATCTTATGGCATTCCGAATACAATTTAATTTGGGATACCCATATCAATTTTATATCCTTACAGTGATTTCAATGTTCGATGTACAATCTCATTTTAAATAGAAAAAAAGGAATTCACGAGGAATCTCTGAATATTAAAATTTTTGAGTTTGATTGAGGAGTGTAAGTATGAAAGAGAGAACCAAATGTAAATTTTCTTTAAGGAATATTTATGGATGAATTAAGGAAACATTTATCCTAATTTCCTTGGATAACTGAAAAATGTATAAATGGGTCTGCGCCGATCCAGAAGATCATAATCTATGAATGGGAGTTCATGGATCAAGCATTAGATTTTGGATAAGTATTTATTCGGAGAAAATTATTTAAGTTATTGGTCATATTAGAAGGTCAAAGTAGAGAACTAAAAGGATTGCCTTATATGACTTATCAAGGCAATACGAATGATAACAGTTTGGAGGAAGTAGCATGACGGTAGTCAATACCAAAACAAGTCACCGACTATCCTAAATCTTATCATTACTATTCTGAGGATGATCTCATCTCTCTACCTTCATAATTCCATGTTTCAACTATTGTCTCTCCCAACATCATTTTAAAGTTTCTTACCAATTTGGCTTTCGCAAGTATATCTGTCATTCCGGTGTTTTATCTCCAAGATCTTGTTGCACATTATTCCAAAAGCATCTTTTAAGTCGATAAGGTCCTACTACACGCATTAGTCACGAATTATAAGTGGTCAGTTCCCCCTGGGAATAGATCAAAGAGATCTCTGAGGGATCTCAATGCAGTTCATAAGTTCGGTGGCATGTGTGTGTAAGTGAACATACGTTACTGAATATATAGAGGTCTACGGGTATATATATATGTAGTTGTTAGATATTGGATACGTAACATGCAATAAGATATACTAAACCCTACTTTAAGTTATCTCTAAAGCTTTCCATTTATGGCTTAGGAATCTTTGCAAATCTTGTAGGTCTGTGACTTTCCTTTGTCAATTAATCTTACCCATTGATCTTGTACTGTAACACCCCCAAATCCGGGGTCGGGGATCCGGGTTGTCACGAGTTCCATTTCCCTTAATAACACTTAATCTTAATAAACAATCAACTACTGCGTACGGTGACCCCATAATATACATACACACATACCACAAGTTATAGTCTCAGAGATGAATACCAAAAATAACCCAAGTCAATTTATTCCATAATTATAAATCGTTATACCTCGAAAGGATTTCTGAATAAATTTACATTTCCTTGCCATTATTACAATTCATATAGATACATATGTCTGGAGCATCAAAAGTTGAAAGCCTAGCCTACTGGTAATTCCTACCTCAGCTACTGCGGCATCAACGCCTCCAGAAAACTGCAGAATGTTTCCTAACCGCTTGCGAATTGGAAGCTTGGTCCTGTTCATCTTTTCTATCTGTTGTTGCGTGATGAAAGAAGAAAGCAAGGGTGAGCAACAAGCCCACCGAAATAATATATATAATAATTAACAATGTATGAGCATTCTCATCGTACTCATGAAAGTCTTGGTCAAGAAGAAATGAACCAAGTTTGATATCTTAACGCGACCAAGTCGCAAAATATTCAGTATATATGTATATATACTTTTCAAAATCTTGGAAATCCTCTTCAATGCATCATATACACAAAGTTCCAGTTTATAACTGTATAAAAATATCATTGGAAGGTGATCTCATATATCTAACATTGTCTCAACGTTTTTCTGAAAATCTTTGACATGCACAAGATAATCATTTACTAGATATAAGTTTAAAAGATGAAGTTACAAGATACCCCAATATACTTATATCTTTTCCGAATACTACTTGAACTACCACCGTTCAAGGTATAATCTGTGTCAAAAGTTCATCACATAGATGAGACTACAAGATATGATTTGAATAGATTCAATCCTTGAAATATCATTCAAAAGAAATGAAGTTACGAGATACTTCATTAAGTCCCGATATATATATCCATATATATATATCTCTCATCCATTTCCTGAAAACCTCTGTCATGTAAAGTATGAACAGAGTTGTAATATCCAATGAATTTGGAAAGAAAAGAATTTTGGCATAAACCTGATATCTTGCTGATCAGGCAAAGATACCAATAAGTAACCTTTTCTACTGTAGATGGATGAATTCCATGCCGGTCATCACCCTGGCCGTATTAGGACCTCGCGCTAGACCGTTACCCAGCCACTCACGCGTGGATGGACTGTCACCCAGCCTCTTACACCTTCATAGACCGTACCCCGACCTGTCGCTTATGCCGACTCAATTAGATGGACTTACTTCCCGAACGTTGGGCAAGTAATCAAATTATTTTCTCAAAACAACAACCTTGTTGCGAATATAAAATACACCACAGAGCCGGATCCCCAAGATTTTTGAGCGAATATTCAAGTCTCCTTAGAAAGGATGACCTTAAATCTGAAAACGAGTTTTGGGATCCGCTCTAACTTTTAAAATCATTTTGAAGACTCGAAAACATTTTTAAGAATGTTTGGAGTAAAACTGATTTAATGAAATAAATCAGTCCCGATATATTAGAAAATATCTGAATATTATTATTTAAATAATATTCCCATAAGGATAATTCTTATAAAAATAATTGAAGTAAAAGTTTTAAAACTTATACTTGAAATGAATAATAAATAACCAAAGATATACTTATACGAAAGTACGATCTTTATTTAAATAATCGAAAATAAGTTTGATTATCGAAACATTATTCTTTAATAAAATAAAGAATATTATTTAATAATTAAGCGGAGTCATAAGTCCTCAAATGAATATTCAAAATAATATTCATTAAATAAAATAAAGTTATCGAATAAACCTTATTCGATTAATAGTTTTGAAAACTATATCAATATATATAAATATATATATATATATTATACTCGGGAATATCGACTCTCGGTTTAGAAATATGTTCACCTTTGGGTCCCCTATACTAAGGATATACGCAACTACTGCTTATCTCTAGCATAGGTATTATGCAACTTATAAGCAATTGAATCAACAATATATAACAAGATTACGAAACAGACATGCATATATACCATATCACATGCTCCAATATATCGCAAGATTTGCTAATAACAAACATGCACTTATCACAAGATAATGCATATACATATATTTACATCACAACAACAATATAACGGGTAGAAAACTTGCCTGAGTGTTCCCGGATAGACTTAAGCTTAGAGTGGGTCCGATAACCTATGAACAACAACATAAGTCAGAATTAAACCCCGGTCGCTTAAGAAACTAGACTTCAACCAATTAGACCCCTAACGTTCGCTTATGCGCTTAACGATTCACTTAAGTCGCTCGAGTACCCTCGGCTCCACCATTTTTAATAAATTAACCATTAAGAATTTTAAAGAGATTCTTTTGCGAGTACCTTACCAACTGCCTAATCCACTTAACATAATTGTTTTATATCCCAATTAGTCATTTAAGGTCCTTTACCAAGGTTTCAAAGTAAGGCAAGGGGAAATATTTCGTTCACGAAACGCCGTTACTTAAAACGGTCGTTTCTCCTAAACCGTAGACCGGAATCAAACGAACCACATATCAAAACGAAGCTCGTAACATGAACTATCTAAAAATGGCAATGGTCAAAACCTAACAGTGAGTTCAAGGTTTCTGATGTTAAGAACAAAAACAGTCTAAGGTAAATCGGGCATTACGACGGCTATGTTTACACGATTACCCAAATTTATACCACTCCAAATCAACCCACAATCAACCCATAATCAACATCACAACCAAACTCCATCCATAATTCACCATAACAGCCCCAACAACTCAATATTATCAACTTATACTACTTCCCAATCATGAACTAAATGCTTACTTAAGTTCTTTAACTAATTATCAAGATTTACAACTCCAAACACATCATAACACCAACCCATCTCTAAATACAGAATAACCAAGCATCTTATGAACCATACAAAACACAAAACTCTAAATATACAAAAGTAGGGCTAGGGTATGAGGTTATACCTTCCTTGGTGAGTAAAAGTAACTAAGGAGCTTGGAATCACCCTTGAATGTCCTTACCAAAGCTTAATCTAAACAAAAACTTAAGAACAAAATTTTAAGTTCTTGAAAAACACTATTCACCCTCTTCTTCCATGATTTTTAGCAAGAGATTGTGAAGGAAATTGAAGCTTAAACTTATAGGATATCTATATCTATACACAAGGAACCTTAGATAATTACCTTGCTAATTAACAAAGCTTGGATCTAGGATTTTGACTTTTTCTTTCTTTGAAGAAGAAGAAAGCCGAGAGCTTTGATGAAGAAAGTGAAATAAACTTTGTGTTTTTGTGTTTTGTGATTTGTTTGCTTGGTTGCTAGCTTTTGTTTTTGATTAATTACCTTTTTAACCATGAAAATTTGTGTGGTTATTAATCAACCACACCTCCTTCACTTATGTCATGCTTAGGTCATCATGTGATGTCACCCTCCCACACTTGTCCTCTTCTTGTTGGTTTGATGACATCATCATCCCTAACCTCCTTGATTAACTCTTAATTGCTTGCCTAATGACCGCTGATCTGTTATACGGTTCGCTTGACTTTCGTTCTCGTTTATCGTTTGAGGGATCATACCCGGGATCTTATTACTTGGGTTTCCTTAACCTTTCTTAATACATTATATTCCTTTTATGATCCTCTCTTAAAATCCTTGAATTTAAATCCTTTTTATCCTGTTACCTTATACTAATTTCTTTCGGTATCTGGTGGATTTTCGGGAAAAATCAAAGTGTTCGGATTTGGATTCTGACGATCTTTACATACACTTATATACCATATAAAGTACTAATAAAATCTCAGAATATCAATCAAAGAACCCCTACATAGTGTGGTAAGAAAAGTTTTCTTATTCAGCATAATCAGCAAAATCACTATTCATAAGGGTTACAAAAAGTTCAAAAATTTTGGGGTTATTACAGTCTCCCCTCCTTAAAAGGATTCCGTCCCGGAATCAGATAGAAAACAAATGGGGGTACGTTTCTAGCATTGCGCTCTCTAGTTCCCCAGTTGATTCCTCCACATTATGATTCTGCCATAGCACTCTGACTAACTTGATCACTTTGTTCCGAAGCACCTGCTGCTTCTTATCCAGAATCTTTACTGGTTTCTCCACGTAAGTCAGATCTGGTTGCATATCCACCTGCTCGTACTCCACTATGTGTCTGGCATCCCGATGATACTTCCTTAGCATTGACACATGGAACACGTTATGACTTTGTTGTAGGTTCGGGGGTAAGGCTAGCGCATAAGCTAACTTTCCAATCCTTCTTAATATCTCAAAAGGTCCAATGTATCTTGGGCTTAGTTTCCCCCTTTTTTTTCCGAACCTCATCCATCCTTTCCAAGGGAATTCCTATAACAACACTAGGTCCCCTACTTCCTATTCTTTGTCCTTTCATGTCAAATCAACATACTTCTTATGTCCATCTTGGCTACCACCAGTCGTCCTCTGATTAGAATTATTATATCCTTGGTCCTTTGGACCACTGCTGGTCCGAGCATCTTGCGCTCTGCAATCTTCATCCTAACATAAGGGAGATCGACATTGTCTTCCCTTAAGGATCTTATAAGGCAACATCTCGATAATGACATATGATCTATTATCGTAAGAAAACTCAATCCGTGTTAAGTGACCATTTCAAATTCTTTCAAGTCTATTGCACAGTCTCTCATCATAACTTCTAGAATTATAGCTTTTGCTTCTCAATACCCACTCTTTTCCAGTTCGTAATCGCTACTATCTTCCGTTCCTAATATTATACTGGTTACACCTTTGCTCGCTAGCATTCTATAACCTTTTAATACACGCGTCAACCTTAGTATCACGAATGTGTTTTCATTCCGAATACCACCATATTCATACTACTCCTTTTTCAGCTGTTTCTATTTTCCAAAGTTTGATCAATCATATAGAAGTAAAAGAATTTATTGAGAGATCACTATGATCATGAACACTTGTTACATCGCATAGTTAGTACAAAAGGTGGCCAACCTTTAGTACTTGACAAACAATTAAACAATAGATGGTATCCTACTAGGCTTCTATCACACAGATAGGTAGTCATTCGGCAATACCTCCCCTTCTGGAAGGGTTGTTCTTCTCAGCTTACATGAAATGAAATGGAGAGAAAAGAACGAATTGAAGAGAATTGTAGATATATAAAAAAATATACTGCCACAAAATATCTGGCTTGGAATCTACCTCTGAACTATAGAGGTTTATCATAGAAGAACAAAACATATACGTATATATATCAACATCAAGTATTATAACATCGTATTTCATATGCCTAAATATTTTTGCTATTCCGTCCATCATTCTATGGACCCATGCTCTTCCTCGAGCTTATACACACTCACCTTTGAAACTCCCTCGACATTGAAAAATCGAATTTGGGATCTTATTCTAGACATCATCGTTACTAGAATTCTATGCTTGCACCGCAACCTTCCTCGTATAGTAATACGACTCTCTATGGATAAGAAGGAATAAATATATCATAAGTAGATAATCGACTTAATTAGCCTATCCACGATAACTTGTACATTACCACGACCCGATTAGTGGTATATAATCTTAACATCCATTACAATATAACTCTCACGGTTGTTATCATCTCATTACTCGCAGAATCATTGCTGCATTACTATGGTCCACCGCTAACCCACTGTCGTCATTCATTTTCCATGAAATCTTAATATCTAACCATACAAAGTCCATACCTACCTTATCGAATTCTTCTAAGGAGTTAACATAATCACCATTCATAATTTATGAAGAACATTCCAGATCCTGACGTACATTCATGACATGAAGCAGATAAAATTGTAGAAGAGTTTCAATCAAAGCAACGATAACAGGTTAATACCATTCTTAATCATATGCCTTCAATAGAAGACTTAACTCAAAGGTTCGTTTAGTCCTTTTTGAAATATGGTCCTGGCTTATTCTCAAGATAGTTCCTTCTAAGATAGATAGCCCGCTCATGGCGATTACACGAATTAAACCTTTACCAAACTACTATTACGGTTGGGTATTGCATAGTCATCAGAAGGAATGTCAATCTTCCAAACCATAGTACAACCTTCACGACTTCAACCATTATCACTGCATTCCTCTGGCACAAGCGCCTATAATTATCCTCTTACCTTTAAGGTGTCGGCCACCTCTTTGGCCTTTCCTGATAGTAAAATTTCCTTACAGTCAATGTCATTTTAACCACCTCCAAATAAATTTTCTACCTCATTTCAATCACTGCTTATGTGAAGATGTTTTCCTTAAAATCTGATGAGTAAAAAAATATCACCATTTTTCCATAAGTTATTGCCTCAGTCTTTAGAGGTTAATCACTGTCACGACTGACTCTCAATCATACTTAGAACATCTTTTATCTTAGGCCCTAATTACCCTGAACAATTTCGGCCTTTACTGGTTCGATCCATACTTTCTCGTGGTTTAACACGTGCCCCACTTGGCATCATTATAATTACGTCATATTTCCTTTATCAACATTTTTATTCTTGAGAATTTTGAATATTACCTTTCTCCTTGTAAACCTCTAAAGTTATCCTTGAACCGTTCCTCCTGTATTCCCTAGATACAGGGCATATCAAGATACCATTTATTAATACCAGAATCATTGTCTATATACTTCTGAAAAATTTCTCCACTGATTCTTAAAGATTGTTGTTACCTTAATCCTTTCCAATTCATACTGCCAAAACTCATGATGTCCCTATTAAGGGCGAAATGCCAACCTTTATGCATTCCCCTAGGATTCATCTCAAGTTATCGAGGTTCTATCCTTAATTCAACCTTTAAAAAGGAACATGCATCCTTCCATTGATAAATCGAGTCATATATCCCTGATGAGGGTGTCTTTATTCAATCATTCCCACCTCGATAGTATATGCCTAATTTCATAATATCCTTATCCAAAATGAGGTCAATCCATATGGCCTCCAAAAGACAATAACGGTTATCCACTTTTTTTGCCTGATTCGGTAATGATAACAAGGATGTTCTGGAAGATATTGGTCGTGTTCAACATGAACTTCTTCTTAATAATTCCGTATTTACTTTTGTTGTTTATCTCAACAATCATCTCAATGTTGGGATATCTCTCATTCCTGGCGTCTCCCTTCCTGGGTATCAAGCCACCGGTCTTACACTTCACATTCTTGAAGGTCACTTCCTTCATCCAATTTTCCTAATTTCTTACTTCCTTGTCTCCTCAGTCTATCCGCGTCTCATTATTTATCCTTCGAACTATCTCAAGGTCTCCTCGAATTCTCCCAACTTAAAGGGGGTACAATATGTACATCTCTTATGCCTTCAACCATCAACTTTAACTCATAGTGAATCATCCTCATCCTGACGATCACATACTTTTCTATTTCTATTACTATGATTCTTTAGGGTTTCCTCACACCCCACTCCCTTATCATTCCTCAAACCCTATCGCCTTTATATTCCTTTCCACTTCAGTTTCTTTTTATTTTCCTTTCTTTTACAATCATTTCATGAACCCACTAATTTTTTACTTCGAACATCACGTCGTTCTGGGATTCTTGTCCTCAGAATGAATCTTAACAACTTTTACAACTTAGATTCTTAATTCATCATACTCGTCCGCTTTTGTTCTGGCTCTAAAGCTTTTACACTACCTCCATAGCCTTGGGAAGTACTTTCCCGAAAATAATTGTCTGAACTTTAATCAGTTTATTATATCTTCTGGCTCAGTGCCTTTCTTGGTCTTTCACCAGCGGGTGGTCTCTCTCTTAGGAGGGTAAGTGACAAAAACAGTCTTTTGTGCTTCATCATTCATTTAGAATCTCAAATGATTCCTATATTTCCTTTAGCCAGGCTCTCGCCTCTACTGGGTTCGCTTGTTCCTGAGAATTCTGAGAGCTTAGCGACTTAAAGGTCCTGAAAGAATTTCCCACCGCACTGTCTCCTCAGGGTGGTGGTTGGGGATAATAGTCTAAGTTCTTTTTAGACAGGTCCATGAATTGCCACATAGGAGTACCGTCTCGGGTCTCCTTTCCTTACTCGACCTTCTGTTTCCTTAGTATGAAATGTTTCATCCTTCTCCCATACTTAGAGTTATCTTATACGTTAAAATCCTTGTTTTCCACTTCATTATGTTCTGGGTTCCTTATATCTTAATTGCGACCTCCCTGATTATCACATTCAAGGTTTGCCCTTAATCTTATTCCTCGTGGGGGCATAATGCTCGGAAATTTTTTGAGAATCTCTGGATATTTGTCTTACTTACTTTGCTTAAGTCTTTCCCTCGTTCAGTCCTTGCATGATTGCAAATTATGAATTCTCAAGTTCTATAAACTTCATGACACTCTCTTAAGTGTTAATAGGGAATTAACAATATGAACTTATAACAAACAAACTGATCTAGACTGAAATTAACGAATATATACATAACCATTTGTTCGAGGGTACAACAACTGAACACATTAAAGAGAATTACATCATTTGATCTGATCGCTTCTATCCCAAAAGTACTACCATAGATAATCATCTAGTCATTAAAACTAATCATTCATAACTTAGGCTAATCCTCCAAAAGCGGTGCTACATGAAACCCTTGTCTGATCGCTCTGGCTCTGCACACTACCATGGATCAAGAAATGCGGGCACGCACGACATCCCTAACCTGCTCAATCACAGAGGTGATGAGGTCTAAGATAGTTGCAAGTAGAGCTGGATCAACCTGACCCTTAAGATGGCCTCTAGCTGTAATTCGGGTGGTAGCCTCAATCCTTTCCATGCTATAAGCTAGTCTTACCGGAAGTACCCCGCCCTCAATTCTTGGTACAGTAAGTCGGTCCAACAGATCACTTCTAACATTACGGCCTCAGACAAGCCACCCAAAGTCATATAATAATCGACGATAAGAGAAGCCTGAGTGGTAGCATCTAGCAGCCCATGGGGTGCAGGTGGTGCAGGCCCAGGGGATCCAAATGGATAACCAAGCACGGTATCAGGTGATAATGGTGCAGGAGATAAATGTGGCATTTCCTCAGTAGGTGCTGGGCTCTGTACAGGGGAGGGAACAGGAATTTGTGGAACCTCATGGATGTCTTCAGGAACCTCTGGAAGAGGGTCTGATACTCATATAATTGGGGTCGTGGAAGGCCCCACTCCTTCTGCCCTCATTAACCTTTGTGCCCTTGCTAACTCTTCATCCTCTAGTGCCACCCTCGCAGCCATTCTTGCTCTGGTAGTCGCCCTGACTACGGTCATCAATTCCTCAGCGGTCCTCTCTTCATTCTCGTCAGGATCCTCCACGAGATCCTCCCCAGCAACTATCCCTTCTGGGATAACATCCTCGACCGCAACATTTTCAATATGAATCTCATCCGGTCCCTCTTTAGGGTACTCTATCGGATTCCCAATTTGATCTCCAACATGTAATAAAATATCCTCATGCTGATGCTCCTGAACCTCAGGGTTCGGTGCCCCGCTGCCCTATACGAGAATGAACTATGTTACTATCACGATATTTATAAGGGTTCCCGTAAGGGTTTTAACTGTCAGTGCTACTTTAAGTAGTCCGACTATGAACTTGGCAAGAATTCTTATTATCTTAGTGAACTTATTATCATAACGCCACATCATCTCTGAGGTTTATGACGCTTAGCTCTGATACCATTTCTGTAACACCCCCAAATCCGGGGTCGGGGATCCGGGTTATCACGAGTTCCATTTCCCTTAATAACACTTAATCTTAATAAACAATCAACTAATGCGTACTGTGACCCCATAATATACACACACACACCACAAGTTATAGTCTCAGAGATGAATACCAAAAATAACCCAAGTCAATTTATTCCACAATTATAAATCGTTATACCTCGAAAGGATTTCTAAATAAATTTATATTTCCTTTCCATTATTACAATTTATATAGATACATATGTCTGGAGCATCAAAAGTTGAAAGCCTAGCCTACTGGTAATTCCTACCTCAGCTACTGCGGCATCAACGCCTCCAGAAAACTGCGAAATGTTTCCTAACCGCTTACGAATTGGAAGCTTGGTCATGTTCATCTTTTCTATCTGTTATTGCGTGATGAAAGAAGAAAGCAAGGGTGAGCAACAAGCCCACCGAAATAATATATATAATAATTAACAATGTATGAGCATTCTCATCGTACTCATGAAAGTCTTGGTCAAGAAGAAATAAACCAAGTTTGATATCTTAACGCGACCAAGTCGTAAAATATTCAGTATATATGTATATATACTTTTCAAAATCTTGGAAATCCTCTTCCATGCATCATATACACAAAGTTCCAGTTTATAACTGTATAAAAATATCGTTGCAAGGTGACCTTATATATCTAACCTCGTCTCAATGTTTTTCTGAAAATCTTTGACATGCACAAGATAATCATTTACTAGATATAAGTTTAAAAGATGAAGTTACAAGATTGATAGGGATAAATAAATCCTGATTACATAATTAAATATTACAGTTTGGGCTGCAAGGCCCATTAAGAAGATATATGACATTCAGACCAGAAAGGTTAACATGTTGATCAGGCCTGATGGACCAGATCAGGCCTGATGGAACAAAGAAGGCCCAAAAACCCTGATTATTTATTCATTTCATAATTAATAAATAAGGGAGAAAAGCAGCTAATAAGATAAGTCATAGCGGGGATATAAATCCTTGTAGATTGACCTCCAAGGAACCTCATGGGATAAGGAATCAGCTTCCTACCCCCTAGGACTCCTAAGTCTATCCTAATTCAGAGACTTGACCACCAAGTCTCCTATACCAAGTCCAATTCAAGGACTCCCACATCTATATAAGGGGTCTCACCCCACAAATCAGAACTACATTTTTGTGGCTTGATTCTCTAATTCACAGAGATACGTAGGCATCTCGTAAAGGCAGAGTTAAGCTACGAAACACGAGAGAAGCCATTAAAGGCCTTGAGCTCCCGTACCTTAGTAATAAATACAACAATTATATATATTAGTTTTTTATCCATAACATTTGGCGCCGTCTGTGGGAAAGCACAACAACAACCATGGTGAGAACACGGAGAACAATTAGAGCTCTGGAAGAAGGAACACCATCGGGGACAACCCAGGTGATTTCATCAACCGTGGAGATACCTCCCCACTCAACTTATGCATCTAATCAAATGGAAGTCCAGATAGGGGCAACTCAATCTCAGCTACAAGGGGTGACTCCCCCGATTATTCAAGGTACGAATACTCAAGTTCAACAAGTACATATACCTGTGAATTCTCGACCCGTCGGGTATGAATATTCAACTGTTGTTACTACTAACCCCCCTTATGGGATGCCACTTTACCCCGAGGTTGGAGGAAGTGGATATGCTGGGCGAAGTGAAGCACGAGGGCAATCGCCCCCTATATACGAGGGTTGGCTCCTATCCCCGAGGATCGGGAATTTTCTGGTCCTTACACCGAGAGAGACTCCGAATCTTCGGATGATAAAGTGGCCCCAAGAAAGAGGCGTCCTGGCAAAGAGTCGATGACCGATGGAAGGCAACGCCCTCAAAGCACCCAAGGGGCGAATCCCCAAGAAGTGCAAGAAATGATCAGGGCTTATGAGGCCGAGATCCAAAGGCTGAGGCGTGACTTGGAGGCTCACCAGGCCACCAGACTCCAGATACCTCCTAGGGGGAGAAATCCTCCTCCTGTCATAGACCTGGATGGTCCGGTACGGAGAAGGGCTGTTGTCCCAAGAACTGATCCAAACAATCTCCTTCCCCTTGGAGATCCTGATGATCCAACTCCGCCCTTCACTGAAGAGATATGGAATGCCCATATCTCAAGGAAATTCAAGATGCCCACTATCAAAGCCTATGATGGCACGGGAGACCCCGCTAATCATGTTAGGACATTCTCTAATGCACTGCTGCTGCAACCCGTGAATGATGCTATAAAGTGTCAGGCCTTCCCTCAAACCCTGTCGGGTAAAACATGGCTCAAAGATGGTACAGTCACTTGCCCCCAAACTCTATTGGATTGTTCAGAGAGTTAAGTCAGGCTTTTATTAAGCAGTTCATCAGTGGGAGAGTCCATGAGAAAAGTTCAGCATCTCTTATGAGTATTGTGCACGGAGCTAAGGAATCCTTGAGAGATTACCTGAATCGTTTCACAAAGGAGGCTTTAAAAGTCCCGGACCTTGATGATAAGGTAGCCATGATAGCACTGCAACAAGGAACTAGGGATGAGTTTTTCAAGATGTCCTTGGCCAAACGTCCCCCTGAAAGCATGTTGCAGCTCCAAGAGAGGGCAGGGAAGTTTATCAAGGTTGAAGAAAGTATGAGGAAGACCGTAGTAAGTAATGAGTCCACTGGAAACAAGAAGCGTAAAACTGATTTAGAATATATTGCTAAGGACAAGTATCCTAGAACCGAACAAAATTCTGATTCAACCCCCAAGAAGGGAGGACCTGGGCAAAAGTTCACTGAATATGCTAAGCTGAATGCTCCTAGAAGCCAGATTTTGATGGAGATTGAGAAAGATAGAGATATTCGCTGGCCTAAGCCCTTGAAGGCTGATCCCGCAAAACTAGATAAGAGCAAGTATTGCAGATTTCACAAAGATGTTGGCCATGACACCGATGAGTGTAGGCAATTGAAAGACGAAATTGAGTTTCTGATTCGAAAAGGAATATTGAACAAGTATACTGGAGAAGGAGGGGACAGGAATAATAATGGAAGGAAGAACTTTGAAGATCGTAGGAGGGACCAAGACGATCAGGGGCGTAATCCCCAACCTAGAGGGCCGGTTATAAATGCAATTTTTGGAGGGCCGCGACCTCGAGGGCCTGTGATAAACACGATCTTTGGGGGTCCAACTGCTGTTGGATTGTCCAAAAATTCCAGAAAGGCATATACCAGAGAGGTTATGCATATTGTTGGAGAAGCCCCGAAGAGGGCCAGGACAGAAGTAATATTGGCTTTTGATGATGCTGACCTAAAGGGTGTAAAGTTTCCTCATGACGACCCGCTGGTCATAACACCGATAATAGGAAATAGCCCGGTTAAGAGGGTCCTTGTGGATAATGGTGCTTCTGTGGATATCTTCCTCCACGACACCTTTCTAAGGATGGGGTATAACGACTCCCAGTTGACACCAACCGACATGCCGATATATGGATTTGCTGGAGTAGAATGTCCTGTAGAAGGGATAATCAAGTTGCCAACCACCATAGGTACGGAACCAAGGCAAGCAACGCAGATGTTGGATTTTGTGGTAGTAAAGGCTAGTTCAACCTATAATGCTATCATGGGAAGAACAGGGATACATGCCTTCAAGGCAGTCCCTTCTTCCTACCATTCAGTCATGAAGTTTCCCACCCAGAACGGGATTGGATAAGAGAGAGGAGATCAAAAAATGGCTAGAAGCTGTTATGTGGCCTCTTTGAGGGTAGATGGAGTCGGGGGGCAGGTTCTTCCTATTGAAGATATGAATGTCCGAGAAAATGACGAGAAGAGAGGAAAGCCAGCAGAAGACTTGGTTTCGGTTCCTTTAGACCCCGAGAATCGTGAGAGGATGACTTTCATTGGAGCCACATTATAGGAGCCCCTTAGAGGGAAGTTGGTGAAAATTTTGCAAGAAAATAGTGATGTGTTTGCGTGATCAGCAGCTGATATGCCGGGCATAGACCCGGAGCTGATTACTCACAAGTTAAACGTGGATCCAAGCCGAAAGACAGTGAAACAAAAGAAAAGAAATTTTGCCCCGGAAAGACAAGAGGCTATAAAACAGGAAGTAGAAAAGCTCTTAGAGGCTGGTTTCATTGAGGAGATTCAATTTCTGGAGTGGTTAGCAAACCCTATAATGGTGAAGAAGGCTAATGGAAAGTGGATGATGTGTATAGACTTCACTGATCTGAATGATGCATGCCCTAAAGACTGTTTTCCGTTGCCAAGGATTGATACTTTGATTGATGCCACTGCTGGGCATGAGATGCTGAGTTTTATGGATGGATTTAGCGGATACAACCAGATCAAAATGCATAAGGATGACATTCCAAAGGTATCATTCATCACTGACTTTGGTGTTTATTGTTATCTTGTTATGACATTTGGTCTTAAGAATGCAGGAGCCACCTATCAAAGGTTGGTAAATAAAATTTTTAAGGACCTTATTGGTAAGACTATGGAAGTCTATGTTGATGACATGTTAGTCAAGAGTCTAGCAAAGACTGATCATATAACCCATTTGAGGGAAGCTTTTGAGGTTCTGAGGTACCATAAGATGATGTTAAACCCTACAAAATGTGCTTTCGGAGTAGGATCTGGAAAATTTTTGGGATTGATGGTCTCCAAGAGGGGGATAGAGGCTAACCCCGACAAAATAAAGGCAATCCTAGATATGGAACCACCAAAAACCGTCAAGGATGTTCAGAAGCTCACAGAAAAGGTTGCTGCGCTAGGACGATTCATCTCCAAGTCAGGAGACAAGTGCCTGTCATTCTTCAAGTCACTAAAGAACATCAAGGACTTTATATGAAATGAGGAAAACCAGAAGGCATTCGAAGAGTTAAAGAAATATATGGCTCAGGCCCCGTTGTTGGCCAAACCATCTTTGAATGAAGTTTTATTCTTGTACTTGGCTGTTTCAGAGAGCGCCTTGAGCGCGGTGTTGGTTAAGGAGGAGCTGAAAGTCCAGAAACCCGTATATTATGTCAGCAAAATCCTGCATGGTGCTGAATTGAATTATTCAACTATTGAGAAATTTGCTCTAGCCTTGGTAATGGCTTCGAGAAAACTGCGTCCTTACTTTCAGGCTCATCAGATTGAGGTGCTAACAAATCAGCCACTGAGAAATATCATTCACAGTCCCAAGGCAAGTGGGAGATTGATTAAGTGGGCAATAGAGCTGGGAGAGTTCGATCTCAAGTATAAGCCGCGAACGACAATAAAAGCCCAGGCGCTAGCTGACTTCGTGGTGGAATGTACCATACCCAACCAAGAAGTCGGGGGGCAGGAAGATACCATACCGCAAGATAAGGGAGTCGATAATGGGGACAGAGAGAAGGATGATAAGGAGAAAGAGTATTGGGTTCTCTATTTTGATGGAGCATCAAAAACAAACTCCAGTGGAGCAGGATTGGTATTGCAAAGCCCTGACGGGTTCTTAATTGAGTATGCTATGAAGCTAGACTTCCCAACCACAAACAATGAGGCAGAATATGAAGCCCTGATAGCTGGCCTTGGCCTAGCTGGGACATTTAGAGTCAAAAACTTAAAGGTCCGTGGAGACTCGAAACTGATCATATCCCAGGTAAAGGGAGAATTTGAGGCAAGGGATGATACGATGGCTAAGTATGTCCACCTAGTAAGGGTTGTGATGACCCAATTTAATGAATGCCATGTTGAACACATTCCAAGGGAAGAAAATGCTAAGGCATATGCGTTATCAAAGTTTGCTTCATCTGAGATAGAAGAAAGTTCAGGAAGTGTGTACTTCCGTGTTTTGAAGACACGAAGCATAGATGTTAAGCTTGTGGCTCCTATAGGCCTGGGGACGTCATGGATTGATCCCATCAAGGCTCACATTCAAACCGGTTGGTTGCCAAGCGATGCAACTGAAGCACGGAAGTTAACAGTTCGAGCACTAAGGTACTCTTTGATAGATGGGATTATGTATAAAAGATCTTTCGTGGTTCCTTACTTGAGGTGTCTCAGGCCCGATGAGGCACACTTGGCTCTTGAGGAAGTGCATGAAGGTATTTGTGGGCAACACTTGGGGGGCAGGGCCCTGGCTCATAAGATAACCTGTTTAGGCTTCTATTGGCCAGAAATGATGGTTGATGCCAAAGAATATGTGAAGAAGTGTGATCGCTGTCAGAAGCATGCACCAGTTGTTAGACAACCCCCCGAGATGCTGACCTCTATCAACTCGCCTATTCCCTTTGCTATGTGGGGGATGGATATTCTAGGGCCTTTCCCCATGGCCACGGCACAAAGAAAGTTCCTGATTGTAGCCATTGATTATTTCACCAAATGGATTGAAGCCAAACCTTTGGCCAAGATCACAACTAAGCAGGTTGCACAATTCCTGTGGGAAAATATTATGTGCTGGTATGGAATTCCTCGTATCCTAGTCACCGACAATGGAACGCAGTTTAACAACGAGGAATTTAAGAAGTATTGTGAAGAAAATGAAATTGAGTTACGGTTCACCTCTGTGGCTCACCCGCAAGCCAATGGGCAAGCGGAGGTAGCAAATCGAATAATCTTGGATGGACTAAAGAAGAGGATCGAGAAATCAAGAAATAATTGGGTGGATGAGATACTTCCAATATTATGGGCCTATAGGACTACCTGTAGAGTCACTACTGGAGCAACCCCCTTCATGTTGGCATATGGGGCAGAAGCAGTTGTTCCCATGGAGATATCACATTCTTCTCCAAGGATTCAGGCTTTCAATGTTGAGGAAATTGAGGAAGGACAAAGGTTGGCTCTGGACTTAATCGATGAAGTGCGAGATGAGGCACATGCAAAGATGGTAGAGTATCAGAAGAAGGCTTCATTCTACTACAACCTAAAGGTTAAAGAAAGGTTCTTAAATAAGGTGACCTAGTCTTGAGGAAGATAGAAGCTTCTGGGGTGGGGCAGAAAGGGAAGCTTGCCCCGAATTGGGAAGGGCCGTACAAAGTCAAGAGCGTTCAAGGTAGAGGAACCTACAAGCTGGAGACAATGGATGGTTTTGAAGTCCCAAGAACTTGGCATGCACAAAACCTGAAGGTTTACTATGTGTAGGGCAATTGAATACGATTCTCACTTGTTTGGATGACAAGTAGGTTGAAAAGCACCTTGAAGCTTTGCTTGCATAGGATTTTATATTCCAGTAGAATTTAAATTGTCAAGTTATTATTGTTAAGGGTCGAACCCATATTATGTAAGGTTTTGAAAAACTAGACTTCAAATTAAAGAGTTCGAAATTATTTCAATCTATGGATGTTTGAGTTGTGATAGTACTTGTGTGGCCAATTAGTTCAAGTTTGAATGCATATTAAAGTATCGGAAAGATAAAGGAGAAAGATGCGAATAAGGAAAGTAGCATATAAAATAACCCCGGAGGGTAATAAGTTTTGATACAAACAAAAGTCTAGACATAAGTTAAGGATAAAATTACAAAATGAAAAAACTACTCCTCCATGCGGGAGCCTTCATTCTCTTGCTCCTTATCAGCACCTTCAGCATCCTTCGCAGGAGAAGCGGGAGGAGAAGCAGTGTTAGGATCCAAGATGTGATCATCTGGCAGAGGGGAGTTGGAGAGGGCATCTATGCTGTCCTCCGTCTCAGCCTGCTCAGGACTTATAAAGTCCTTAGGGTCGACTAAGCCCGGGTGCCTCTCAAAAACCGCCTTTACGGCCGCATCCCATCCCTGAGTAAACTGTAGGGAATACAGACCCTCATCATAAATCTCCATGAGATTCTTAAACTTGTCAAAATCCATGTAGTCATCAATGAGCTTATCCTTATCGCTCCTAAGTTTCACCAGCTCGGAATGAGCCTTAGCCAGCTCCTCCTTCTTCGTGTCCAGCTTCTTCTCCAGGACCTTGGCTCTCTCCTCCCATTTCTTCATCTCCTTCTCAAACCCATCAGAGTTACCCTTCCAGGACCTAGCCTGATGGAGGGCCGCCTGGAAGTAGGTGTTACTCTGCAAAGAAATATGAGTTAACACAAGTTCATTGAAATACAAGAAAGTTGGGATTCAAAGAAAAAAGAAAAAAGAAAGTTACCGCAGCTTGGGCTTGTGAACCCAGAAGCTCAATAGTCTCGATGTCACTCCCCGTAACAATGTCAGTAAAATCGTGGGGAGTGATGGAATGGTACGACCAATCCTTAGCATGTTTGGTGGATCCAACCACCGTATCGCTCCTCCTGAAGCCCCAGTTAGGCCTGAAGGAATGTGCCTTAAGTGGAGGATCCACATCGTCCCCCAGCTCGACCACCGGGACGTGGGGCTTAAAGAAAGAAGGACCGTCAGGCTTGCTCCTGGGGTCCCTGTTCAGCTTGGCCCTCTTCTGGCGGCCAGATTCCCCTTCCTTGGGCCTGTTGACGTTGTTGATGGCCTCACAAGGTGAAAGAAAAAGATAGAAGGAATATTAAATTACAGGAGATAAAATGTTACAGTAAAGGGAAGGAAAAATAGCTATCCAGTTATAAATTTACCCCTATCATTGGCCTGAGAGAGACCAACTTTCTTCAAGGAAAACTCCTCTAAGAGGGTCCAGGTGTCTGTTTTCCCATCATCTGAAATTAAGGCTTGATAGGCCACCCCCTCCTCATCAGATAACCTGATGCTACCTGGACTCCCATCTGACACTTTGCAAAAGGGCTTACGGAAGAGTGTGGCCCAATTACCCCCGCCCAGGTCAGCCTAATGAACTCATCCCTCTATTTGGGGTTGTTCTCAACTATGGAATTACTATCAAAATATGGGGGTAAATATGGGGGATTTTGGGCCGTTGACGAATTAAAACCCAACCCGGTTGACTCATGGAGCTATTATAGAATTGGAAAACTTTCCTAAAGTCAGCTACGGAAAGAGGAAAATTGTTTCTAAGACAAAGGACCATAAAACAGATAATGTTCCTCCAAGCGTTAGGAGGGAGTTGACAAGGGTTGATTTGTACATCAGCGAGTAAGCGAGGAATAAATTCATGAAATGGGAACCTAAGACCCGCGGTCAGGGCTCCTCGATAAATAAACAAGGTATCCCCCTCCCAGTTATATGTCCTATCCCCAGGGGCGGCTGGAGTAATCCTAAGGTGGGGTGGAAGTCTGTACAGGGTGTTCATGGACTCGATTCTACCATCTAACTCATGAAAGGTGTTACCATGGTTATACGAATCTAACTCAGATAGAGAGGGATATTCATCACCTCTAGAGTTAATCATATCAATTAGGGAAGTATACGGAAATTGAATTTGAATGTTTGTACCTCTCTTAGAAACATTCATCTTCTGCAAACGAGCCAAGTCACGATCCGCCATTGATATGCTTCGGTTGAATGCTCGAAACCCAGAAAAGTTTGAGAAAGGTGGAGTTGCGGTGGCTGAGGTCGCCGGAAATCGCCTTCTCAAAGGGAGAACTCTAGAGAGAATTGTGAGAGAAAGTATGAGAAATGTGAAGTGAAGTGAGGATTCTCACTTCACACTACTCTTATATAAGCGAAAAGCTCGGAATACGAGGCATTTTTAGGCCCATGTAGCCAGGCCCAATCTAAAAAAGCCCATCTACAAGAAGTATCAGGAATAATCTAGAAGCTCCCATTGGAAAATGAAGGGTCGAAAATCGAGCAGAATTTTAAGATGTTTCGATCAGAGTCCTGAGCGACAAAGAAAAAAATCCCGATCGATATTTTATTCGATCAAAAGGGAAGAAATCTATTGAATTCGATCAGAGTCCTGATCGACACAAAAAAAGTCCTGATCGATATTTCATTCGATCAAAAGGGAAGAAATCTATTGAATTCGATCAGAGTCCCGATCGACAAAAAAAAATCCTGATCGATATTTCATTCGATCAAAAGGGAAGAAATCTATTGTATTCGATCAGAGTCCTGATCTACACAGAAAAGGATCCTGATCGATATCTCATTCGAACAAAAGGGAAGAAATCCATTGAATTCGATCAGAGTCCTGATCGACACAAAACCGAATCCAGATCGATACTCCATTCGATCAAAACGGTAGAAAGCCACCTAGTTCGATTAGGATCCTGATCAAAATCGATCAGGAATCCTGGTCGATTCTGCCCAGATCCTGGTCGAAGGTTCAACCGACTAGAATGTCACTTTGAAGGATAGTTCGATCAGAATCCTGATCGAAATCGATCAGGAGTTCTGATCGATTCTGCATAGATCGTGGTCGAAGATCCAATCGACCAGAGTGTTACTTTCTGAGCTAGTTCGATCAGGATCCTGATCGAAATCGGTCAGGAATCCTGATCGATTTTGTATACATCCTGATCGATTTTAAGCCGGAAAATTGAGGAAAATTCCAGAAAAATAAGGAAATTCCTTAAAATATTTTCTGAAAAATGTTGATATTTTCAGAAATTAGGGAAAAATCCAGAAAATTAAGGATAAATCCCGTAAAATTAGGGAAAAATCCAGAAAATTGAGTATAAATCCCGGAAAATTAGGGAAAAATCCAGAAAATTAAGGATAAATCCCAGAAAATTAGGGAAAACCGCAGAAAATTAGGGAAAAATTCTTGGAAATTAAGATAATTCCTGAATAAAAGGAAAAATCGTTGTAAACGTGTAGGTCGCTCCACACTTTGCACAAAAAATGAAACCCTGTAAGGGAATAAATGAACTTAACTTTCGTGAAATCTTATAAGATTTCCCAAAAGTTGGGGGGCAAAATCGTGTAGGTCGCTCCACCGAAATAATATATATAATAATTAACAATGTATGAGCATTCTCATCGTACTCATGAAAGTCTTGGTCAAGAAGAAATGAACCAAGTTTGATATCTTAACGCGACCAAGTCGCAAAATATTCAGTATATATGTATATATACTTTTTAAAATCTTGGAAATCCTCTTCCATGCATCATATACACAAAGTTCCAGTTTATAACTGTATAAAAATATCGTTGCAAGGTGATCTTATATATCTAACCCTGTCTCAACGTTTTTTCTGAAAATCTTTGACATGTACAAGATAATCATTTACTAGATATAAGTTTAAAAGATGAAGTTACAAGATTGATAGGGATAAATAAATCCTGATTACATAATTAAATATTACAGTTTGGGCTACAAGGCCCAATAAGAAGATATACGACATTCAGACCAGAAAGGTTAACATATTGATCAGGCCTGATGGACAAGATCAGGCCTGATGGAACAAAGAAGGCCCAAAAACCCTGATTATTTATTAATTTCGTAATTAATAAATAAGGGAGAAAAGCAGCTAATAAGATAAGTCATAGTGGGGATATAAATCCTTGTAAATTGGCCTCCAAGGAACCTCATGGGATAAGGAATCAGCTTCCTACCCCCTAGGACTCCTAAGTCTATCCAAATTCAGAGACTTGACCACCAAGTCTCCTATACCAAGTCCAATTCAAGGACTTCCACATCTTTATAAGGGGTCTCACCCCACAAATCAGAA
The DNA here is from genome assembly GCF_009905375.1 of Apium graveolens. NCBI lineage: Eukaryota > Viridiplantae > Streptophyta > Magnoliopsida > Apiales > Apiaceae > Apium > Apium graveolens. The sequence goes on from NC_133651.1 coordinate 30,530,985, forward strand.
CTATGTTTTTTGGCTTGATTCTCTAATTCACAGAGATACGTAGGCATCTCGTAAAGGCAGAGTTAAGTTACGAAACACGAGAGCAACCATTAAAGGCCTTGAGCTCCCGTACCTTAGTAATAAATACAGCAATTATATATATTAGTTTTTTATCCATAACAAAGATACTCCAATATACTTATATCTTTTTCGAATACTACTTGAACTACCACCGTTCAAGGTATAATCTGTGTCAAAAGTTCATTACATAGATGAGACTACAAGATATGATTTGAATAGATTCAATCCTTGAAATATCATTCAAAAGAAATGAAGTTACGAGATACTTCATTAAGTCCCGATATATATATATCCATATATATATCTCTCATACATTTTCTGAAAACCTCTGTCATGTAAAGTATGAACAGAGTTGTAATATCCAATGAATTTGGAAAGAAAAGAATTTTGGCATAAACCTGATATCTTGCTGATCAGGCAAAGATACCAATAAGTAACCTTTTCTACTGTAGATGGATGAATTCCTCTCCGGTCATCACCCTGGCCGTATTAGGACCTCGCACTAGACCGTTACTCGGCCACTCACGCGTGGATGGACTGTCACCCAGCCTCTTACACCTTCATAGACCGTACCCCAGCCTGTCGCTTATGCCGACTCAATTAGATGGACTTACTTCCCGAACGTTGGGCAAGTAATCAAATTGTTTTCTCAAAACAACAACCTTGTTGCGAATATAAAATACACCACAGAGTCGGATCCCCAAGATTTTTGAGCGAATATTCAAGTCTCCTTCGAAAGGATGACCTTAAATCTGAAAACGAGTTTTGGGATCCGCTCTAACTTTTAAAATCATTTTGAAGACTCGAAAACATTTTTAAGAATGTTTGGAGTAAAGCTGATTTAATAAAATAAATCAGTCCCGATATATTAGAAAATATCTGAATATTATTATTTAAATAATATTCCCATAAGGATAATCCTTATAAAAATAATTGAAGTAAAAGTTTTAAAACTTATACTTGAAATGAATAATAAATAACCAAAGATATACTTATACGAAAGTACGATCTTTATTTGAATAATTGAAAGTAAGTTTGATTATCGAAATATTATTCTTTAATAAAATAAAGAATATTATTTAATAATTAAGTAGAGTCATAAGTCCTCAAATGAATATTCAAAATAATATTCATTAAATAAAATAAAGTTATCGAATAAACCTTATTCGATTAATAGTTTTGAAAACTATATCAATATATATATAAATAAATAAATAAATAAATATATATATATATATATATATTATACTCGGGAACATCGACTCCTGGTTTAGAAATATGTTCACCTTTGGGTCCCCTATGCTAAGGGTATACGCAACTACTGCTTATCTCTAGCATAGGTATTATGCAACTTATAAGCAATTGAATCAACAATATATAACAAGATTACGAAACAGACATGCATATATACCATATCACATGCTCCAATATATCGCAAGATTTGCTAATAACAAACATGCACTTATCACAAGATAATGCATATACATATATTTATATCACAACAACAGTATAACGGGTAGAAAACTTGCTTGAGTGTTCCCGGATAGACTTAAGCTTAGAGTGGGTCCGATAACCTATGAACAACAACATAAGTCGGAATTAAACCCCGGTCGCTTAAGAAACTAGACTTTAACCAATTAGACCCCTAACGTTCGCTTATGCGCTTAACGATTCACTTAAGTCGCTCGAGTACCCTCGGCTCCACCATTTTTAATAAATTAACCATTAAGAATTTTAAAGCGATTCTTTCGCGAGTACCTTACCAACTGCCTAATCCACTTAACATAATTGTTTCATATCCCAATTAGTCATTTAAGGTCCTTTACCAAGGTTTCAAAGTAAGGCGAGGGGAAATGTTTCGTTCGCGAAACACCGTTACTTAAAACGGTCGTTTCTCCTAAACCGTACATCGGAATCAAACGAACCACATATCAAAACGAAGCTTGTAACATGAACTATCTAAACATGGCAATGGTCGAAACCTAACAGTGAGTTCAAGGGTTCTGATGTTAAGAACAAAAACAGTCTAAGGTAAATTGGGCATTACGACGGCTATGTTTACGCGATTACCCAAATTTATGCCACTCCAAATCAACCCACAATCAACATCACAACCAAAATCCATCCATACTTCACCATAAAAGCCCCAACAACTCAATATTATCAACTTATACTACTTCCCAATCATGAACTAAAAGCTTACTTAAGTTCTTTAACTAATTATCAAGATTTACAACTCCAAACACATCATAACACCAACCCATCTCTAAATACACAATAACCAAGCATCTTATGAACCATACAAAACAAAAAACTCTAAATATACAAAAGTAGGGCTAGGGTATGAGGTTATACCTTTCTTAGTGAGTAAAAGTAACTAAGGAGCTTGGAATCACCCTTGAATGTCCTTACCAAAGCTTAATCTAAACAAAAACTTAAGAACAAAATTTTAAGTTCATGAAAAACACTATTCACCCTCTTCTTCCATGATTTTTAGCAAGAGATTGTGAAGGAAATTGAAGCTTAAACTTATAGGATATCTATATCTATACACAAGGAACCTTAGATAATTACCTTGCTAATTAACAAAGTTTGGATCTAGGATTTTGACTTTTTCTTTCTTTGAAGAAGAAGAAAGCCGAGAGCTTTGATGAAGAAAGTGAAATAAACTTTGTGTTTTTGTGTTTTGTGATTTGTTTGCTTGGTTGCTAGCTTTTGTTTTTGATTAATTACCTTTTTAACCATGAAAATTTGTGTGGTTATTAATCAACCACACCTCCTTCCCTTATGTCATGCTTAGGTCATCATGTGATGTCACCCTCCCACATTTGTCCTCTTCTTGTTGGTTTGATGACATCATCATCCCTAACCTCCTTGATTAACTCTTAATTGCTTACCTAATGACCGCTGATCTGTTAAACGGTTCACTTAACTTTCGTTCTCGTTTATCGTTTGAGGGATCATACCCGGGATCTTATTACTTGGGTTCCCTTAACCTTTCTCAATACATTATATTCCTTTTATGATCCTCTCTTAAAATCCTTGAATTTAAATCCTTTTTATCCTGTTACCTTATACTAATTTCTTTCGGTATCTGATGGATTTTCGGGAAAAATTAAAGTGTTCGGATTTGGATTCTGACGATCTTTACATACACTTATATACCATATAAAGTACTAATAAAATCTCAGAATATCAATCAAAGAACCCCTACATAGTGTGGCAAGAAAAGTTTTCTTATTCAGCATAATCAGCAAAATCACTATTCATAAGGGTTACAAAAAGTTCAAAAATTTTGGGGTTATTACATGTACTCTTCAAGCTTCTTTTGTAGACTTTTCAATCTAAGTGATTAGATCGTTTGTTGATTGATAATCTTGAATATTTAACTTTTCTGCATTCTATACTTGAGGTTCATATCGAGATCTCTAGTTTGTTGTATAGAGAAATGACATCTCAATATTAACAGTGGCTTATCAAGATCTCTTAGTTCTCTATAAGTGTCTTTGACTTGTCGAGGTCTCTGAGTTCTCTATAAGTGAATTTGGCCTGTCGAGGTCTCTGAATTCTCTATAAGTGTCTTTGACTTGTCGAGATCTCTGAGTTCTCTATAAGTGAACTTGACTTATCGAGGTCTCTAAATCTCTGCATGTAGAAATGGCTTATCGATATCTCTGAGATCTGTAATAAGAAATTGACTTGTCGATATCTCCAATACTCATATCTTTATTTTAACTTGTTGATATCTCTGAGTTCTCTATATACAAAAATAGCTTGACGATATCTCCAATCTTCATATCTTCATTTGACTTGTCGACATTTCTGAGACTTCTCCATAAGCCATTTTGGACTTTTTGATAAGTCATTCTGGAGTTCTCGAATGTCTTCTCTACATTACTTGATTCGTGACTTGCAGATATCTTGACTTAGAACATTTTTCCTAAAACAGATTTATTCAACTCCAAGCTTCTTCAATTTTTTTCTGAGGCATGATCTTGTTGATCTTCTTCCATAATTTATTCTCAGGCTTGAGACTGTTCACAGAAAAATACTCCAGTCTGATCTTTAACATTTTTACAGACTCAAGTAATACAATACAAAATACAGATTTAGACTATCAACAACTAAATATTAGGGTTGTCAGTATGACTTAGTCTTGTTATAATACATGCATGATATAACACCCCGAAATCCGGGGTCGGGGATCTAGGTTGTCACGAGTTCCATTTTCCTTAATAACACTTAATCTTAATAAACAACCAACTATTGCGTACTGTGACACCATAATATACACACACACACCACAAGTTATAGTCTCAGAGATGAATATCCAAAAATAACACAAGTCATTTTATTTCACAATTATAAGTCATTACACCTCAAAAGAGTTTCTGAATAAATTTACATATTCTTTGCCATTATTACAATTCATAAATATAAATAAGTCTGGTACATCAAAAGTTGAAAGCTTAGCCTATTGGTAGTTTCTACCTCAGCTATAGAGGCATCAACGCCTACAGGAAACTGCGGAACATTTCTTATCCGCTCGCGACTTGGGAGCTTGGCCTGCTCATCTTATCTAACTGTTGTTGTGTGATGAAAGAAGAAAGTAAGGGCGCTACTCGGCCACTTACGCCACTCCTAGTTCAGATGAAATCCATGACTCTGAAACGTAAAGCTCGTCTCCCCTTTCCCCAAGTAGAAACTTTTTGATACGACTCCACCAAGAAGTCGCATCTAGTTAGAAAGAAAAACTCACCGATATTTACCAGGCAATGCCTGTTAATAGATTAACTTATTACAAGAATTTTACTTCCCGAGTGTTAGGTAAGTAATCAAAAACTCTTTTATCAAAATAGCAACCTTGTTGCGAATATAAAAATACATTACGAAGCCAGAACCCTTAGATTTTTAAGCGATTATTTAAATCCCCTTCGAAAGGAAGATCTTAAATTTGAAAACGAGTTTTGGGATCCGCTCTAACTTTTAATATCATTTTGAAGACTCGAAAACATTTTTAAGAATGTTTGGAGTAAGGATGATTTAATAAAATAAACCAGTTACAAAATAATCGAAGAATATCTGAATATTATTCTTTAAATAATATTCCAATAAAGAATAGCTTTTATCAAAATAAATCCAGTGAAATTTTTTAAAAATAATACTTAAAACGAATAATAATTATCGAAAGATATACTTATACGAAAGTAAGATCTTTATTTGAATAATCGAAAATAAGTTTGATTATTATTCAAAACTATTGAATATACTTTATTCGATTAATAATTATAGAAAACTATATAAAATATACCCGGGAACCTTGCCTCCCGATTTTAGGAAAATATTCAACTTTGGGTCCCCTATACTAAGGGTATACGCAAATAATGCCTATCTCTAGCATATGTATTATGCAGTTTATAACAATTGAATCAACAATGAGATATCAAGTTCACGAAACAGACATGCATATATATATCAAATCAATATGCTCCAATATATCGCAAGATTTTCTAATAACAATCATGCACTTATCACAAGATAATGCATATACATATATACATCACAACAACAATATAACGGGTTAAAAACTTGCCTGAGTGTTCCAGGGTAGACTTAAGCTTAGAGTGGGTCCGGTAACCTATGAACAATAACATAAGCTGGAATTAAACCACGGTCGCTTAAGAAACTAGACTTTATCCATTTAGACCCTAACGTTCGCTTTTGCGCTTAACAATTTATATAAGTCACTCGAGTACCCTAGGCTCCACCATTTTTATAAAATTAACCATTAAACATTTTAAGGCGACTCTTTCGCGAGTACTGTACCAACTGTATAATCCACTCAAAATAATTCTTTCGTGATTCGATTATCCTTTAAGGGCCTTAAACATGGTCTCAAAGTTACGCGAGGGGTAAGGGTTTGTTCGTGAAATGCCGTTACTTAAAACGGTCGTTTCTCCTAAACCGTAAATCGGATCTAAGCGAACCACATATCAAAACTAAGCTTGAATCATAAACTATCTAAGTATGGTAATGGTCAGTTCATGGAAGTGAATGTTCGGGTGTAAAAGTTATGCACAAAACAGTTAAGTAAAATTGGGCATTATGACTGCTACAAACTCATGATTTCCAAATTTAAACAACACCAATTCATCATCAATCCAACAATCCAACCAAAGCAATCAACCAATCAACCAGTCATTCACCAATAACATACCATAACCTAATCCACCAATTTTTAAGTCAAAATATTTAAGATCCACCACTTTAACTTTAAACATAATCATAAGATCAATACATGCTACTAAATCTAAACTACTCCTCCAAAACATATCATTTAGGACATCATTCATTCCTAATCTAAAATCACCCAAGTACATAACTTAAATAAAAGGGTGGAAGTTTTGTTATACCTTCTTGGAGCTTGGTAACACAATACAAGAGCTTGGAATGCCTAGGAGAACCTTGATCTAAGCTTAAACAACCTTGAACTTTCAAAAGAAATCAAAGTTAGTTCTTGAAAGTACGATTCATCACTATTCATCATCATCTTTGATGAATTGTTTAAGCTACTTAGGAATGAAATTTGGAGCTTAAACTTCTAGGATAACTAAGTTATAATACCAAGAAGCCATGGGAATTACCTTGAGAATTATGAATGAACCAAGCTTGAGTTTTGAAATCCTATTTATCCATTTTCATTAAAAATTCGAAGTGAACAATGGTGGGGGAGCGAAGATGAAGCTTGGTTATTTTGATATTTGTGATGAATGGGTTGGTTAAATCTTAACCTTGGTTAACCAAGTGGTTAAAATACATGGTTGAGAATGAATCTTGCAAAAATATCTTCTTAACTCGCTTACATCATCATGCTTACTTCATTCCCTTGCCATTTGTCATTATCTTATGGTTTGATGATGTCTTAATCCCTTGGATTCTTGTACAAGCTTGGTTCTTAGCTTATTTGTTTACGGTTCGCTTAACTCGTTCTCGTTGATCATTCGAGAGATCATATCCGGGATCTTATTACTTGGGCTTCCCTAAACCTTTCTTAATATTTTATACTCCTTTAGTGATCCTCTCTTATAATCCTCGAATTAAAATCCTTTTAATTATGTTATCTTATACTCAAATCTTTTGGTATCTAGTGGATTTTCGGGAAAAATCAAAGTGTACGGATTCGAAATCTGACGACCTTTGCATACACTCAATTACTTTATGGAATACTTATACGGTCTCAGAATTTCCATAACAGTACTCCTATATAATGTGGTCTGATAATTTTTCTTAATCAGCATAGTCAGCAAAAAGTTACTATTCATCAGGGTTTCAAAAATTCAAAAAAATTGGGGTTATTACACATGACTTGCACAACAATCTTCCCCGATTTGTGAGAAGATTGCTTATCACAAATTCATGTCTGGTAACAAGACTAATCCCAAGTTACAATGAACAATAAAGGTTACATAAAATTGAGTGAAATACGAGTATAACTTTTGTACATTGGGTGATTACATGAGTTTAACAAGTACATTCATGACTTGAATTCTCATAGTATGTCTCCTTTCTAATAAGGTCCTTAAGATTTACTAACACTTGAAGTTCTTCAAGATTTTAGTCCCTTTTAGAGCTTCCATAAGCTTGATCCAATCATCCAATGAATACCATTCAAGTAACCAACTCTGAATCTTGAGAATATTTCAATCTTAATGTTCAGAAAGTGTCCATCCTTAGAAATTATGCTCATCCCCTTTGCCTTGAGCTCATTTGATCTTTGTTCAAACATGGCAATTTCTGTTGCATACTTCCTATCCCTTTCTTCCTTTTCAGCCTTTACTTTTGCTCTTCGGTCATCTCTTAATTTCAACCATACACACAACACAACCCTCCATGCTCTTGTACTAGTGTCCTTCCCCTTCATCAAGCTAATCACCCTTTTAATTTATGTGGTTGAGAATGTGTCCATTAAAAACCTGTCAAGTAAAGTGTAGGAACCATCTTGATAATCAATTCTGACTTCCCTCAATGGTACAACCCAAACTTTGACTATTTTTTCAGCTAATTGTTGAAGGTAGTCATCATCTGTTGTGCACCAATTTAGAGGTAGAAAATTATTTTGATTAAAACAGTTCTAGATAGCCCTCTCAGTTTCTTTGGTTTTCTTCCAATAGATTTGTAGTGAGTCTTGATTGGTGGCTTGAATGAAGGTAGGTTTGAGATTTTCTTTAGAGAGGTTTGATTGGAGGTGATTGGTATTTTAAGTAGAGTGTTTGCAGTTTGTTTATATATAACCTTAGGCTTAGAGGTCAAGGGTAGTTGAATGTTTGAGCTAGTAGGTTTAGTGGCTTGAGCATGTTGGATTTTGATTGATTGGACATTTTTCTTTGAACCTTCACCATCTTCCTTCTTCTTTCTTCTTCTCTCATCTCCCCTTTTCTCTTCTTTTTTTCTTCTTATCTACTGTCTTGCTGCCAGTTGCCTTTGAAGGTTGACTTGGATTTGAGCTAGAAGGTTTTTTGATCATCTTTCTTCTAATCATCATCATCCAAGTCACCATTAGTGTTGATTTTAGTATTGGGCAAATTGGTTTTAGCATTTTCCAAGTATCTCCCCAGCAACTTGATCATGTCTTCATCTTCAACAGTCTTGTACTGCTTTGTCTTCAAGTCTGTCTCCAAAGTCATTATCAGCTTCTTATTTTCCATGACACATTGCTTTGGAATTTGAAAATGTTTGCAATTTTTGGTGGTTCGACGATGTATGCCACTCCCTTGCTTGGTTGTAGATATGCTTCTGGAAAAGAAGCTACTGTTAGAACAATTGAATCTTGGCCCTGCATTTTATGATATATCTAAAAGAGTACGAACAGAATATTAACCTTATTCGCTATGGCGCAAGCGATTCAAGTCCACGTCTGCTACTGTATTCCCTGATTCTGCTTGGAAGAAGTGTGGGCTTCGATCTCCCAAGGTGTGCCTCTCCTTAAAGCTACAAAAATCCAAAACCCTAGTTGGCTCCTTGAGAAAAATGACTGCCTCCCTCAAACCCTAAGATCTGATTTCGTTTTTCTGTGTCTAACCCTAGCTTTAGAAGAATGAGAATATTTATAGGCTACAATAGGGATCATGGACCATTAGGTCGGACCTTCCAATGACATTCTGGGCGAAGCCCAATATCATTAAATATTAATTAAATCCACTAAAGAATTAATATTTGCACTACCTTCCCTAATTCCGTAAATTAATCATTTAATTCGGCTCTCATATTAATTGCTTATTAAATTCCCCATGTTTAGGATATCGCATGTCCATTAATTAAATTAATTTATCATAATTAATTTAATTAATATCTGTTATCCTTGATCATCCACTCAACCTTATAATTATGCAAGAAAAAATCTGCCTGCAGGACTAAAGCATAATTATCTTTATGAGCTTTCAAGAGGACATCCTCACCCGAATATATTTTTCGGATACGGTTTCCTTTATAGTTAATATTCTGCTCTGTGTATAATGTCATTGTCCAATACATAAATTCGTAATTTAAAATAAATTACTTGATGTATCAATCAAGGCATGTCATTAAATACAAGTGTCAATCACTATATCCGAATTAAGAACCTAAGAAATAATAATATCATAGAATCTTAGTTCTTCTTTATTGTCAGAATAAAAGAAATAATTATTCTACTATTTTGATATCGTTCAATATACACAAAGTATACAAGTATTATTCAATAGTCAATATATATTATTTCTAAATAATACTTCATCTGTTTCAGTGGTTTGTCTAACACCACTTAGACTGTGAACCTTTATTATATTATATAAGGAGTTTGATGACAAACAATCTAATCTCCTGCTATCCCATTTGATACTAGATTGTCTATAATATATATAATATATAGACAATGTGAAAACATGCATTCAAGATTCTCAAATGATTATTATAATAATATATACTTCAAACGAATATTTCAGTATAAACCCTAACAATCTCCCACTTATACTCAAGCTATTCTTTGAGTATATTAGTGTTTGTTACAAGCAATCCACTACCAACTATATAACTATGTGACCAAGTATCTGACTCATATCGCTTCCACGTGCTCCTGAAAATCCTTAGCTGGTAAGCTTTTCGTGAAAGGATCTGACCGGTTATCCTTTGATGCTATATTAGCCACAATAATATATCCTCGCTTAACGAACTGCCGTATGAGGTGATACTTACGCTCTATGTATTTTGCTGTCTTATGGGCCCGTGGCTCCTTGGTATTCGCCACAGCACCAGTATTATCACAATAAATCGTGATATTTCGTGGCAAATTAGGAACTACATCCAAATCCAGCAGGAAGTTTCAGAACCATATAGCCTCTTTGGCTGCCTCAGAGGATGACACATACCCATCTTCCATGGTTGAGTCTGCAATGTATTTCTTCTTCACACTCCTCCATATTACGGCTCCACCTCCCAAAGTAAAAACACATCCCGAGGTGGACTTTCTCTTATCCTTATCTGTCTGGAAATCTGAATTAGTATATCCCAGTGGAAAAAAAATCCGAGGACTTGTAAACTAACATATACTCCTTAGTCCTATGCCGGTACTTGAGTATTGTTTTTACTACACTCCAATGTTCCTATCCTTGGTTTGACTGGTATCGGCTAATCATGCCCACGGAAAAACAGATATCAGGCCTCGTACATAACATAGCATACATTTGGCTTCCACATGCCGAAGTATAAGGAACTGCCTTCATGTTCTCTATCTCCTTAGGTGTCGAAGGGCACTGATTTGATAGAGAAACTCCATGTCTGAAAGGTAAATTACCCTTATTAGAGTCCTGCAGTTAAAACGAGCTAATATGTCATCTATGTAGGGCTCCTGAGATAAAGCCAACATCCTTTTCTTGTGATCCCATATAACTTTGATCCCAAGGATGTATGCTGCTTCACCTAAGTCCTTCATTTCAAATTGTTTGAACAACCATGCCTTTATTGAAGACAACATCTTAACATTATTTCCAGTGAGTAAAATGTCATCAACATATAGCACTAGAAAAGCCACTGCATTTCCCTCACATCTCTTATACATGCATGCTTTACTTGGACTTTGATCAAATCCATACGACTGGACTTCCCGATCAAAACGAATGTTCCAATACCTAGAAGCTTGTTTAAGTCCATAAATAGACCTCTTAAACTTACATACAAGATGCTCTTGGCCTTCCTTAATGAATCCCTCTTGGTTGCTACATATAAATGGTTTCTTCAAGACTTCCATTAAGGAAAGCTGTCGTGACATCCATTTGCCAAATCTCATAATCGAGATGAGCTGCTATAGATAAAAGAATACAGATTGACTTAAGTATGACCACTGGCAAAAAGGTCTCATAATCGATACCTTCTTTCTGAGTATACCCTTTCGTAACAAGTTTTACTTTCCAGGCTTTCACCTTTTTATCTGATCCCCTCTTTTTCTTGTAGATCCACTTACATCCAACAGGTTTTGGAACACATTGATTCCATCTCAGATTCCATTTCCTTTTGCCAAAGATCTGCATCTTTGTCTTGCAGTGCATCTTCGTATGTCCGGGGATCATTATCATGTTCACCAGAGACCAAGTCTGAAGACTATCTGTTAGTCTCAAAGTATCGTAAAAGGGAGGTTGAATACGATACCTACAATATTTTTTGATTCATTTACAAGTTCTTCGTTATAAGTACGGAATCAAAATAGACACAAAACAATTTGAGAAATATATTATTTTATTAATATAATCCTTGAGGTTGCTACAATCTAATTAATAAATTGATTAACTACAATAAATTCAGCAGCACAACTCTATGTTTACAAGCTGAATAAATGAGGTTCTTTAATGGAGCTCCCGTAAACACTTTATGTTGAACTGAAGAAGATAACCAACTGAATGAAAACATTCAATTGCTGATTTGTAGTCTTCAAAAACAATTGGACATGTGGCTTAATTTAAACCACTTGTTTTTCTTGTGTTTGCTACATTTTAATTCTGAATAAGCTTCCAAGTGCTAACTGGCGATTAAGAAACTTAACCTGCGACTATAATCACAACATGCGACCTGGTCTTAACCTGCGACCAAGTCTTTGGCTTGCTAACCTGTGACCAAGTCTTTGTCTTGCTAACCTGCGACCAAGTCTTTGGCTTGCTAACCTGCGACTAAGTCTTTGGCTTGCTAACCTACGACTAAGTCCCAACCTGCGACCACAGAGAGGTGTTGATTTGCCTTAGCATTTTTTTGAATAATTTCAACCTGCGACTTCTTAACCTGCGATCTTCAAGGTTTTGAATTTCCCTTGGTTTATTTTCTCTATCTCCAATAGCTGTAATCAAAGAACCATTTCTTCTGTGTTACTGAATTAAATTTTTTCTGGAATGCTAATGTTTAGTGCACTGGTCTGGTTCACAAATAACTCATATGAAATGATTTAATTCAATTCCTTTTGCACTGCAAAGCTGATACATATTGGATGGTTATTTCTAGCTTCGACCACTGAACCCCTGATCCTCAATACTTCAAATCAAACCATGTAACTGATACTAGAAGTCCTTTGATGTCTTATTCTTCAATGATATTTAAACATGTTAATGAACTTCTTTCCATGACTTGATTGTGGACTTAGAGAGTCATTTGCATCTTTTGATTCTTTGTATATATCATCTCTTCATCTTTAGGGTTCCTGTGCTTCATAATTTAATACCGTTTATCTGTTTCTGTTTCATGTTGAGTTATAATTCCTCGTTTAAATGTTACATTACATTATGCTTTACACTCTCCCAAAAACATGAATCTATCAGGATGTTGAACAACCCTCCCACTATGACGAGGCACTGGTGCGGTATTAACGACATGTTGTGCATTTTGTTGTGGTTGTTCTACTTGTACTATAGGTTTCTGGGTATTATCTGTCCCTCTCACTAGTTCCTCTAAAACGACACTACTCATGGGTTTGTGATTCATTATATAGTCTTGCTCTAAGAATCTAGCATTGGTGCTAGCAATGAAATTCTGATTTTTTGGAATATAAAATAAATAACCTTTCGTTCCATGGGTAGCCTACAAACAGCCTTACTTCTGTACGAGATTCTAACTTAGTCAAGTTCTTGTTCAACACAAGTGCTGGACAATCCTATATCCGAATGTGTCTTAGACTCGGTTTGTCCACGTCCACAATTCTAAGGGGGTTTTGGGAACCAATTTAAAAGGTACTAGGTTCAGAAGATAAGCTGTTGTTTCTAAGGCATGTCCCTAAAACAACTTGGGTAAATCCGAATAACTCATCATCGATCTAACACTCTCTAAAAGATCCTGGTTCCTTCTCTCTGCTACACCGTTTTGCTAGGGTGTGCCTGGTGCAGTTAACTGGGATTATATCCCATTTTCTAATAAATATTCCCTAAATTCTCCAAGAAAGTATTCGCCATCATGATCTGATCGTAGTGACTTGATACTTTTATAAAGTTGCTTCTCCATTTTAACTTTGTACTCTTTGAACTTCTCAAAGCACTCAGACTTACGGCGCAACAAATAAACGTAACCATATCTAGAATAATCGTCAATGAATGTGACGAAATACTCATAACCACCTCTTGCTTGGATTTCATGGCTCCACATAAATCAGTGTGAACCAATTCTAACACTTATTTGGCTCTATTCCCCTTTTCCTTGAAAGGCCTATTAGTCATTTTACCTTTCAAGCAGGATTCATAAACTGGAAATGGCTCCACTGCCAATGAGCTTAAAAGCCCGTCTACTACCAGTCTTTGAATCCTCCTCAAGTTAATATGACCCAATCTCAAGTGCCAAAGATATATTTGGTTCAAACTAGAAGGTTCCTTTCTTTAAGTAGAGGTAGAAGACGTGTTGTTCAATTCCCTATATTGTAGTTGCAGTGCAGGTTGACTAGGATTAATTATGAACAAATTGTCTTGCAATGTACCAGAACGTATAATTCATTTATTCATCATAATAGAAACATTACGATCTAAATAAACATTATAACCATCCATAACAAGCTTTAAAACCGAAATTAGAATCCTTCCAAAAGAAGGTACATAAAGACAATTGTTCAAAACCAAAATCCTATCTGAACCAAAAGATAAATGAATAACTCCTACTGCAACTATTGCTACTTTCGTAGCATCTCCCATGAATACGTATATCTCACCATCTCTAAGCATTTTGGATAGTTGGAACCCCTACATAGAGTTACAAACATGATCAGTGGCTCCTGTATCTACACACCAAGTGCTCGTAGATATAGCCGCTATATATGTTTCTGTAACTAGAGAAAGAGACGTACATGTATTGTTTATCTTCTTAGGAAGAGGACAATCATGTTTTCAGTGACCTAACTGCTTGCACCTGAAGCACGTTCCCTTAGGCTTTTTCACACCACCTTGAACTCTCACTGCCTTCACAACTTTCTGTGTCTGAGCCTTTTTCTTCTTCTTCTTCATACCATTCGACTTAGAGGAAGAACCTTTCTCAGCCACATTCACTTGAATACTCTGCCAAAATACTCCTTCAGCTGCCTGAAGTTCTGTCAAAAGTTCCGTTAGACTATACAACCTCTTGTTCATGTTGTAATTCAAGAGAAACTGCTAAAAACTCTTGGACAAGCTCATAAGGATAATGTCAATCTGGGTTTCACCGTCAAGTTCAACACCAAGGATCTCTATCTCATTCAGACGTGACATCATCTGGAGGACATGATCCCTTACAGGCATTCCTTCAGCCATCTGAGTGTTCATTAAAGCCTTCATGACTACTTGCCTAGCATCCCTATTTTGATCTCCAAAAAGTTCCTTGAGATTAAATAGCATATCTGTAGTAGTAGCCATAGACTGATGTTGATGCTGCAAAACACCCGACATTGTTGTCAAAATGTAATATTGCGCCATCTCATCATCCTTAATCCACCGCTTATAACACTCTTTCTCATCTTCAGGAGCATCAGCAGCAGGCTGATCTGGCTTGGGTTCATAAGTGCAAAACTTGTACTCCTCAGCAGTCAACACAATATCCAAATTTCGTTTCCATTCAATATAGTTAGGCCCGGTAAGTTTATTATCCTTAAGTATGGTGAACAATGGATTAAATCCCATTGTATCCTGAGAATCATGCATGAAAAAACATCCCATAACACATAAATAAAGGGTGCATTAAATATTAAGACCTATTGGTTCCTCTAACGATTATTAAAATTAATGCACTAACATTTAAACACCATAAGTTTATGGTACGCCACGATGTGTGACATGTATACCACCAAAATTTGTTTAAATGTTACTTCGGTCCTATTACTAAATAATACGCTACGTTGGGATGGTCTATATTATTTTTCATAGCTAAGTGTATATCATCATCAAATCTTAAATTAATCATAACTATACCAGATGCCACCATTTGATATCTTAAATATGTTAATTCGCATGTCTCGAAGAATTCACAACTACCAGATTCCCATCCAGAATTCGCCATATTTAATATCACAAAGGGTATTCTATACTTATTCGAAATCTATGAAACTTGGTATGCCACGATGGGTGGCATGTATACCTTCCAATATTCGTTATTAATTTAAGAAGTTTGTTCTAGAAATTTCTTTAACATTCTGGACACCATAAATTACATGACACAATGGGTGACGTATATGTAATTTATATTTGTCTTTATGTTAAATTATACAAACAATAATGGAGACCATGAGATTTAATTTCATATTAATTCCCTCTCCCACTTAGTATTTACTTTGAGAATTTTAATCTAGATGCATCATCCTATGTTATTTCTTCGAATTCCACATGTATTATATCAACAACAAAGAACACATAACATAGTAGCATTCGCTCATGATTAAAGCATTAATTAAAACATTCCTATGTCCATGTCATTCTAGCATGCTAAGGGTTAGTATCACATGGCATAACAACACAGACAAGAAACACATAGTAGCAATAATCAAGATAAATAACAATTATGTAAAACATAATAAAACACATCCACTATTATGGCACCAGAAAATTAGCTTCGAATTCATCCTCTGAAAAATTCTCAAAAATCTTTGAGAGCCTGGTTGAAAGCCTAAACAGCCTCTAAACGATTTGAAAAATGGGGCAATAGATCTTTAGATCTCTATAAGTGTTTTGACTTGTCGAGGACTCTGAGTTCTCGAATGTGAACTGGACTTGTCGAGGTATCCAAATCTCTGCATGTAGAATTGACTTGTCGATATCACTGAGATCTCTATAGGCATTTTGACTTGTTGATATCTCTGAGATTTTTAATAAGAGAATTGACTTGTCGATATCTACGATCTTCATATCTTCATTTTGGCTTGTCGATATCTCTGAGTTCTCGAATGCAGGAATCACTTGTCGATATCTCCAATCTTCATATCTTCATTTGGCTTGTCGATATCTCTGAGACTTCTCGATAAGTTATTCTTGACTTCTCGATAAGTCATTCTGGAGTTCTCGAATGACTTCTCTATATGACTTGATCTGTGACTTGTAGATATTTTGACTTAGTATATTTTTCCTAAAACAGATTTATTCAACTCCAAGCTTGTTCACAATTTCTCTGAGGCATGATCTTCTTGATCTTCTTCCAGAGTTTATTCTTAGGCTTGAGATTGTTTACAAAAAAATACTCCAGTCTAATTTTTGACACTTTTACAGACTCAAGAAATACAATACAGAATACAAATTAAGATTATCATACAACTAATTCTTAGGGCTGTCAATTTGACTTAGTCTTGTTATAGTACATGCATGTCTTGCACAACAATCTCCCCCAATTTGTGAGAAGATTGCTTATCACAAATTCATGCCTGGTAACAAGATTAACCCCAAGTTACAATGAACAATAAAAAATTACATTAAAAATTGACAGAAATATTACTTTTATACATTAAGTGATTTCTTGAATTTGAAAGATACATGCATCAGACAAATGTCTCATCTCCTGTTTCTTTTCTAATGAGGTTCTTTAACTCTACAAGTAGTTCCAGTTCTTATATGATTGGTGTCCCTCTTAGAATTTTTACAATTTTGAGCTTATCATCTAATGGATAACTGTACAAGAAACCAACTCTAATTCTTGAGAATCTGCCAACTTTGATGTTTAGAAATTGTCCATCCTTGGTAATTCTGCTCATCCCCTTTGCATTGAGTTCTTCAGATCATTGTATAAACATTTCTATCTCCTCAATGTACTTTCCTTTCCTCTCTTTTTTTCAGCCTTTTCGCTTACTCTTCTTTCTTCCCTTACTACCAACCATTCAGCCAAAATAGATCTCCATGCCTTAGTTGCAGTATCCTTGTCATTTAGTAAGATTATCACCCTTTTGATCTCTGTGGGTGAAAATGTGTCCATTAAGTTTCTACCAAGAAATGTGAAGGTTCCATCCTGATAGTAGATTCTTACTTCCCTTAGTGTTACAACCCAAACTCCGACCATTTCTTCAGCTAATTGTTTAAAGTAGTATCCATATGAGATGCACCAGTTCAGAGATAGAAAATCACTTTGACTGAAATAGTTCCGATGGCCCTCTCAGTAACTTACATTTTCTTTGATTTTCTCCCAACAGATTTGTAATGAATTTTGGTTGATGGCTTAACAGAAGGTAGGTTTGAGATTTTTTTAGAGATTTTTGACTTGAGGTGATTGGTATTTTAAGTAAGGTGTTAGCAGTTTATTTGTACAGAAATTTGGGCTTAGAGGTTTGAGGTGGTATAGTGTGTGAGTTTGTTGGCTTAGAGGATTGAGCTTGATTGATTTAGATTTGTAGGGTCTGTTTTGTGGTTCTGAGCTATCTTCCTTCTTCTTCCTTCTTCTCTCTTCATTCTTCTTCTTATCATCTCCCTTCTTCTCTACATCTCTTTTCTTATCTCCTCCTTTGCTGCCAGTTGCCTTAGAGGATTGACTTGGATTTGAGCCAGAAGGTTTTTGACCATCTTTTTTCTGCTCATCATCATCGAAGTCATACTTATCGATTTGAGTTTTAGGCAAGTTGGCTTTAGGATTCCTCAGATATCTTCCCAACAGTTTAATCATTTCTTCATCCTCAACAGTCTTGTACTGCTTAGTCTTCAAATCAGACTCCAGAATTATAATGAGCTTTTTGTTGGCCATGACACATTGCTTAGGAATCTGAAAGTGTTTGCAATATTTGGTGGTAGCGCAGATGTATGCCACTCCCTTGCTTGGCTGTAAATATGCTTTTAGAAAAGCAGCTACTTGAGCCTTCTTTAATTCAGTTAGCAAGAGAGTGTCTTCTTAAATCACTCTGTGGACTTTGTTTATCAGAATGTCCAACTCAGATTCCCTTCTAGTAGGGATGAGCAAAACCGAACCGAAACCGAAAAACCGAACCGAACCGTGCTAATTCGGTTCGGTCCTAATTTTTCAGAAATTCGGTCTATTCGGTCCGGACCGAATAGACTGAAATAAAATTCGGTTCGGTCCGGTTCTTTTAAAAATATTTCGGTCTGGACCGAATAGACCGAATTATAAATACTATAATTTTATATTATGTATATTTTACATATAACTTAAAAGTTATAATCATAATTTTTAATATGTCATTGTATTTATACACTCTTAATACTCTATATATCACCTTACTTTAATTATATTTTAAATTTTATAATTTTTGATTTAAAATTTCAAAACGATTTTATTTTTGAAAAAAATTCGGTCTATTCGGTCCAAAACCGGACTGAACCGAATTATTTCGGTTCGGTACGGTCCGGTCCATATTACAATTTCGGTCCGGTCCGGTCCAAGAAAAAAAGGTAATTCGGTTTTTCGGTCTATTCGGTTCGGTCCAAACTGGACCGAACCGACCGAATGCTCAACCCTACCTTCTAGAGATGAAATAGTTAAGGGACACCTTCATACACATGTCTACACCTGAGTCATTTATATTGATTACAATCCTTTTCTCCTGAAAATTATCCTTTGTCACTAAGATCACCCTTATAGAGTTTATTGTCATGTCCAAGACCTTCTTGTATGTGAAGAAATTGTTTTTTAGAGAAGCCCTGAGAGCCTTGAGCAATTCATCAAATTCCCTGCTCAGACTAGGTCCCTCAACTGCTCCAATAAGCCTCTTCATTTCAACATCAACTTCTTGAGATTTACCCTTCTTAGCAGCTTGAACAGTTTGAGTGGATGATCTTAATAGCCTAGCCTCTATCTCCCCATTAGTCTTGTTGGCAGGTATGATAAGAGGAGTAGGAATTTTAGGACTCACATCTTCTGGAAGTGCAAGCAGAGGAATGTTAAGTGCACTCATGATGGCCCCCAAAGCCATAAAATTCTGCATTTGTATATGCTGATGGGAGTCCACCAAGGTTTGGATATCAATTTGCTGACTTTGAACCATGGCTGTGAGTTTGGAAACTTGATTTGTTAGTGACTCATTTGCTGATTGGAGGGAAGAAACCTGAGTTTGAAGAGCTTGAATCTGTAAATTTCTTGATGTAAAGATAGGTTGTTGAGAAGTTGAAGGAAAAAGGTGCCAAATATGTTTTGCATAGCTTGTTTGATTCATTCCATGAGCAATGCAGAAGGCTCATACCTACTTCGATGAAGCTGGTTCAACTTGAGTTTTGTATCATTGGAATTTATAATATGCCGTGGAACCACCTCA
Source organism: Apium graveolens (assembly GCF_009905375.1). NCBI lineage: Eukaryota > Viridiplantae > Streptophyta > Magnoliopsida > Apiales > Apiaceae > Apium > Apium graveolens. Next base: position 30,550,741 of record NC_133651.1, read on the forward strand.
TGCAAAGCTATAAAAGATTGTCCGAGATTTTTGACATCCTTTTCTACAGAAGTCAGATCAAATCTTGCCATTTGGTCAGCAAAATGTTGAAATTTTGAAGTGATCTTGGCGTTAGAAGGAATAATCTCATCCATTTTATCTCTCACCAGCTTTCTAATCTTGTCTTCATGACCAGTCAATTTTATTTATATTGCTTTACCAGACAGGTAAAAAGCTTTGAGTTGAGCTTTGTAAACTTCATTGATTGTGTTAGTCCCTTAACAATGTACCAAGAATTACAAAAGGGGGGTTGAATGGAATTCTTGAACCTTTTCTTGAAATAAAAATGTTCAACTCGATTATTGATATATTTGTTTTGATTAGCACAATGCGGAATGTAAACTTAATTGAACCAAAACTTAAGTAATTAAAAACAAGAGTTTTTAAAAACTTTCTGGTGGATTTAAACAATTCCACCAGAGATATATATAATATATCGAGAGGACTCTGTGTGCAGAAATGCTCACAGCTGCTTACAAATGGAACTACTGAGAATACAGGAAATGCTAAGGATTCTGCTTACAAAGATTTCTCTGTTTTTGTGTTTTTCAGCTATCTCAGTTATTTTTCTATTTGCTACTCTCTTGGTTTATATAATACCAAGGTTACAAAGTCAAAAAGACTGAACAAATATAAAATCTAACAGTCTTAAGCTTTGCTGCTTTTCGTCCACTATTACCCAGTTAATGGGCTTCCACAGTGTGTTTGTATACATCTCGACGGTTGTGTGTCAGCTTTCACTGTTCAACTGCTGTTTGAATTCTTCATATGATCATCCGTCGACTTTCAGAATATCCGTTAATGATTTAATTGATCATTCGTCGACTGCTATATTAAACATCCATTGATAGTCATTTGATCATCCGTCGATGGCTTTGTTAATCATCCGTCGGTAGCTATTTTGGCACTTGACTCTATATCACTTATGCAGAATTATAAGACATCAATTATGTACAATTAATCAACCTATTCTGCATATCTAGTAAAAGTCAACATGGCTTATATGCTACTACAGATTCTATACAAAGGTGCATACATAACTGTGCTACAAACTTATTATTACATAAGCTGCTCACTCGATGGATAATAAGTTAGTCATCCGTCGGGACTATAATGAGTTATCCGTCGGGACTATAATTCTTATCCGTCGAGTGCTACATAATTTCACTAAGTAAAATCTACTTAAATGTTTTGTTTATGAAATCATCAAGTACACAACATATGCACAACAATCTCCCCCAATTTATGCCTACTGGAATTGTAGGCATAAATTAAGAGATACTTGATGATAACAAAACAACTTGAACATATATCTTTAAAGATAAGTAGATAAACTAAAGTGCTTTAATTAATTAAAATGTGCAAGGTTTGGCTCACAGTCAATTCAAGATGCTCCTCTAGCCTGAGCAGATTTTTCTAGTTCCTTGAAGGTCTGGATCTTCTTCCAAGCTTTCTGTTATTTTCTTCAATTTGATTCTGGAGCTGCCTGTGGAATTCTAGTTCATCAGATTCTGAGAGATCTAGCTTTTCTTGCATTTCCAAGAGAGTCTCATTGCTAGAGATACTCAGTTGGTCTTCTAATCTGAAGAATCTTCTCACACCCTTGTCATCCATGAATTCCATCAGCCAGTAGGGCCTTAGATGCACTCTTCTCCCTGTGTATGGGATGATTAGAGTCTTTGAGAGTGCATCTTTAGCTCTAACACTCCTCAGCTCTTCAATCTTCTTCAATACTAGTCTTCTTACAGTTACATTGAACCCAAAGTTTTTCTTGAAGGATGAATAGACTTTAAACAGCACAGCTTGGCTTTCTTGAAGAATCCTGTGAAGTGGCCACTGAATCTCCCTTCCTCCTTTGTACTTAAACACCAACCTTTCAGGTAGGTTTCTGTATGCATCAATTGCCCTTACTTCATCCAGTTCATCCAGATAAAGGTTTAGATCTGAAAATTCTTTGATGTCACACAAGTACAAGTAGTCTCCTCTGTTGACCTTGGGTTGAGCTTTAACCACTGACTTGGATTTGAGAGGTGACAGCTTCACTTTCTTGACTACCCTTGACTTTGTCCTTTTTGGCTTGCTAAGGATTGGTAAGTTGAAGTCAGGAATTGGTATGTTATCCCACTCTATTGGCTCATCCTTTGGAACAATAGGTTCACCATGTATGTTCCTGTAGGGATCTACCACCCCTATATCTTCAAATACCATAGAGGGCTTTGATGCTTGAGTTGTAGCTGGTGTGGATTCCTTAGGAAATTGATCTTCCAATTCCTTGTCAATAACATCCAGTTTCCTTTTTGTTCTTCTAGCCAATTCTTTCTTCCTTGGGGATTTCTTCTGTTCTTCAATCTTCTTCTTTGATTCAGCAGCTTCAGATGGTTGAGAGGGAATTTGTTAAGAAGAATTCACAGCTTGTAGCTTGGCCAAGATTGCAATCTGTTCTTTCTTTTGTTTAGAATTCTTTGCATCTAGAGCAGCTTGCCTCTTTTCCTGCTTTAATCTGGATTTTTCTTCTTTCTTTGCTTGAGCAAACTGTGGATGTCCAGCTACCACACAAATTTCCTTTCCATTTCTGAATATCTTAGCAATTCTCCTTTTTGAAGCTGAATCATCTGGATCTTTATAGAAGACAATAGATCTTGACAGTAGCTTCTTTTCATCAGGCTTGGGTGTCTCATACACAGTGTCCATAGGGTTCTTCCAAGATGACTTTGGATAATTTTCCCTTGGTTTAAGAATTGTTTCATCCTTTGTAGACTTGATGCAGGAAGATTGTCCTTTTTCCAGATAGTTCATGCTCATCTCATTCACACTGATTGGCTTGACATGAGAGTGATGATTGGCTGACTGAACTGGCTCCTTGACTAGTTCAAACTTTTTCTGTATCTCCTCATCAATCTTATTCCAGTTGATCAAACTCAACTTTCCTTTTTCAGCAACTTTCAAATTTGCTACTGCCGATTTAATTAGATCTATACCATCTGCAACTGTTGGCTTGGAGATTGTAATTGAAGGTACAATTACTTTGCTGATTTGTACTTGAAGTTTCTCCCCCTCAGTTGGTCCTTTCTCCCCCTTACTTGATTCTCTTTCCCCCTTTTTGTTATCATCAAGTTAAGGAGTTAGGCCTTGTGCTTTAGCCAGTTACATGAGAAGATTTGTCTGAGTCGGTTGATTTTGAAGAAGGATAGCCACTGAATTCTCAATAACTTGAACTCTATTTTCTAGCTTGGCTAGCTTCTTTTCAGAATCTGATTATCTCCTCAATCTTAGTAATAGATCTTGCATGGTACCATATGGCATTACTGAATCCAGCTTCTCAGAATTGTATGTCTTCAAGTCTACTATATCTCTTTTTAGTTCATCCACACTCATATTCTATCTTAAGTGCTGGATCTTCATGAGATGTAGAGAGTCTAGGTGAGCTTGAAGAATAGCCTTGGTACCAGCATCTGAAGTCTCCTGAAGGGCCTTTTGAATAGCCACCACTTGCTTGACCAAAGACACATCAAATTGTCCTGGTGTAAATTCCTTTGTCCATGCCCATCCAGGTAAATTTAAAATAGAACTTGGGCCTTCATCTCCCCCTAAGTTCATGCTTCCATCCAAAGAAACAGAGTCATCATCATTAGAATTTACTCCAAATTCTTCAGATGGCTCACCAGCTTGAGAAGACATCCTATTGACATCAGCTTTATCTCTTTGAAGAGATTCTGAGGTATGTACTAAATTCAAATTTTGTTCTGCCTCCATATTGCCTTGAGCAGCCAACAATTGATAGGCTGATACAGGATGAGTAAAAGTGTCAGCATCCAAGGAAATGTTATCAATTTCAGCGTTATAATGTTGTTAAAATTGTCTTCCCTTTTCAGCATCATCCACAATCATTGACTCACTAGCAATGGCTGGATCCACCCTTATTTCTCCTGTACCTGCCTTTCTCTCATAATCTCTCTTTTGTTGCATCAGGGTCTCACCCTGGCTCCCAACCCTCACACCCTCACCTTCACCTACTAAGGTGGGACTCCTCTCACTCACTTCTGCCAATCCTGAATAAATGGATTGCTGAGATTCACTCTTTTCCTCTCCTTTTGCCTGGGAGTAACCCAGCCTCTCACTCAAAGCACTCTCCTCTCTCAGTCCTAAGAGTGACTGTATTACCACTAAATCTTCTGCACTAGAAATAATTGAAGTTTGAAGTTGTGTAGAGGCACTCGACGGATAAGTGATATCCATCGGGTGAGTGGTAAAGCTATCCGACGGATAACTGCTATTAAGCTTATCCGTCGGGATACAATCACTACTCGACGGATGAGAAATATCCATCGAGAGAGTAGAAATGAATGAGGTGGGAAGAGAAACTATTGTTGACTCTGTGTTGATTGAAGTTAATTGAGGCACAGATGTCACAATAGTATCTGAAAGAATTGGCAAGTGAGCCAACAAATCATCTAAAAGATGATGCTCACTTGCACTAGATTTTGGCTTCCCCGACAGAGTTATAGAAGGGGAATCAGGAATTGAAGTGTTTATCATATCCACTTCCAGAGAGTTTGTTGGTGAGTATGGTGTTTCAAAGGTTTCTATTATAAGAGATTTTGGCTGTGACTCCACATTTATTGGAGCCACATCAATCTGAATTTGAGAAAGTGTAGGGACTGTGTCTTTAGCACCAGTTTGCACTGTGTGTATGCCCTGTGCATCCCCGGTTGTTTTGGATTTCTTCTTTCTTGTGTAAGTTTGGGGTGAGCTTGTGTCCCTAACCCTCTTGGCCTGTGCTCTTGGCTGAGAGCTTTGTTCAATAGCCACATCCTTTTGGGAGGATGCAGCTAGAAGTGAGCTTTTGTCCTTTTTAAGTACTGCAGTTTGTTGGGAAACTGCAGTGTGGCTAGGCTGGAATTCACTCAACTCTCCAACCTTATCTGTAACACCCCCATATCCGGGGTCGGGGATCCGGGTCGTCACGGTCTTTCTTTCCACAATATCACTTCACTTAATTAATAATAATAACCTTATGCTGTGACCCCACACTAACACACACCACAACCCGTTATAGTCTCAGAGATGAAATTTAAATAAGTACAAGTCTTTGAATCCACAATTTAAAAGTTATTACAACCCAAAATGATTACTTGATAAATTTACAGTTAATTGCCATTATCTACCACAAGTTATAATTATACATAATTTGATTCTCAAAAATAGAATGCCTGATCTACCAATAGATCTACCTCTGCAGCTATAGCAGCCACAACATCATCGGGAAGACGCAGGACGCTTCCCACGCGCTTGCGCTGGGTCTGCTGGAGTCTGGCCATCTTTCCTAACTGTTGTTGTGTGATGAAGAAATAAAGCAAGAGTGAACCTCACAGCTCGCAAGATAATATATAGTGATAACAATAATATAAGTATCTAAATGGATACTTACTAGAATCTTTTATCTTGAGTAAGATAATTACTTACTAGATATAAGTAAAAACAAGGGATGAAGTTACCAAATACTTCACTATACTTATATCATTTATAAAGCTACTTGAACTACCACTGTTCAAAGTATAATGAGCTTTCAACAGTTCATCACATAGATGAGACTACAAGACAAGATTTGAATAGATTAAATCTTTGAAATATTATTAAAGGAAATGAAGTTATGATATACTTCATTTAGTTCTGATATATATATATATATCCACATATACATCTTCTTTATACATTTCCTGAAAACCTATGTCATGTAAAGTATGAACAGAATTGCAATATCCAATGAATTTGGAAAGGAAAAGAATTTGGCATAAACCAGATATCTTGCTGATCAGGCAAAGATATCCATAAGTAACCTTTTCTACTAGTAGATGGACGAATTCCCCACTGGTCATCACCCTGGTCGTAATAGGACCTTATGCTGGACTGCCACTCAGCCACTTATGCATTTGATGGACTCCCACTGAGCCACTTACACTATCATGGATGCCCACCGAGCCCATGTTGCTTATGCCGACTCAATAGATGGACTTACTTCCGGAACGTTGGGTAAGTAATCAAGTCATTTACCAAAACTGCAACCGTGTTGCGAATATAAAATACACCACAGAGCCGGATCCCTCAGGTTTTGAGCGAGTATTTAAATCCCCTTAAAAAGGAAGATCTTAAATATAAAAATGAGTTTTGGGATCCGCTCTAACTTTTAAAAATCATTTTGAAGACTCGAAAACACTTTATAGAGTGTTTGGAGTAAAGCTGATTTAATGAAGTAAATCTGTCCCCAGAATATTTAGAAAATGACTGAATATTATTATTTAAATAATATTCCCATAAAGAATAATCTTTATAAAATAATTGAAGTAGAAGTATTAAAACTTATACTTGAAACGAGTATTAAATAACCAAAGATATACTTATATGAAAGTACTATCTTTATTTGAATAATCGAAAATAAGTTTGATTATTGACACCTTATTCTTTAATAAAATAAAGAATATATCTCAGCAAATAATCGGAGTCATAGATCCTCAAATGAATATTCAAATAATATTCATTAAATAATATAAAAGAGTCATAAGCCCTCGAATGAATATTCAAATAATATTCATTTAATAAAATAAAGAAGTCATAAGCCCTCGAATGAATATTCAATTAATATTCATTTAATAAAATAAAGAAGTCATAAGCCCTCGAATGAATATTCAAATAATATTCATTAAATAATATAAAAGAGTCATAATCCCTCGAATGAATATTCAAATAATATTCAATAAATAATATAAAAGAGTCATAAGCCCTCGAATGAATATTCATAATAATATTCATTAAATAATATAAAAGAGTCATAAGACCTCGAATGAATATTCAAAATAATATTCAATAATAAAATAAAGTTAAAGTTATCGAATAAACCTTATTCGATTAATAGTTTTGAAAACTATGACCATATATATATATAAGTATATATATATATATTTATATCCATATATACAAAATCTACTTGGGATCCTCGACTCCCGGTTTTAGAAAATATTTTCATCTTTGGGTCCCTATACTAAGGGTAGATTCAAATTACCCATATCCTCTAGCATAGGTATTATCAACTGAATCAACAGATGTATATGGAAAGAATACGAAACAGGCATGCATATATATATACCATAGCAGCATGCTTCAATATATTGCAACATTTGCTAAATAACCAACATGCATCTATCACAAGATAATGCAAATACATATATACATCACAACAACAGTTATAACGGTTAGAAAACTTGCCTGAGCGACTGGGGGTTACGAATGGCTCAGGATGAGTCTGGTAACCTATAAGCAACAAGTAAGTTGGAATTAAACCAAAGTCACTTGTAAATCTATACTCTAACCAACTCAGACTCTAACGCTCGTTTTGTGCTTACTGATTCTCTTAAGTCACTCGAGTACCCTCGGCTCCACCATTTTTTAATAATTTAACCTTTATGAGTTTTAAGGCAATTCCTTCGCGAGTGTCTTACCAACTGCCTAACACACTTACCATAAATGTTTCATACATTAATTAACCCTTTTTGGCCTTTAACCTATGTTTCAAAGTAAGGCGAGGGGAAATGTTTCGTTCGCGAAACGCCGTTACTTAAAACGGTCGTTTCTCCTAAACCGTGCATCGGAATCGAACGAACCACATATCAAAACGAAGCTCATAACACGAGCTATCTAGACATGGCAATGGTCATAATCTAGCAGGGGGTTCTCGGGTCCTAATGTTATGCACAAAAATAGTCTAAAGAAAATCGGACGTTACGACGGCTATGTTTACGCGATTTCCCAATTTAAACCATTCAAAACCAACCACAATTCAACCCCAAATCAATCATACAACCAACACCCATCCAAACCACATCATAACAGCCCCAACAAATCCACATTAACAATTTATACTTATTTCCCCACATGAACTAAAAGCTTTACTTAGGTTCTTTAACTAATTATCAAGATTTACAACTCCAACAATACCACAAAACCAACTAATCTCTACAAACTCAACCAAACTTCAAACAATCAAGCACCATGCTTCACATATACTATATCAATCATATTCAATCCTAATTACTCAAAACTAAAGCTAGGGTTAGTAGTTTATACCTTCCTCGGAGAGTGGAGAATCAAGAGAATGGCTTGGAATCACCCTTAAAGTCCTTATCCAAGCTTAATCTAAACAAAACTTCAAGAACACAAATTTTAATTCTTGAAAAACACTATTCACCATCTTCTTTCATGATTTATAGAAAAAGATTGGCTTGGAATTAGAAGCTTAAACTTATAGGAAGTATGTAACTATCCATGGGGAAGCTTAGATAATTACCTTGCTAAATAGTAAGTGGTGGAGCTTGGATCTTCAATTTCTAAGAAAAGAAGCCGAGAGCATGAAGAAGAAGAAGAGAGATTTTTGTGTTTTGCCTTGTTTTGCTTTTGGTTGGTTGATTTTTGTTGTTTGTTTTAGTAAATTACCTAGTTGCCCTTGATTTTGTGTGGTTAAAAAGTCACCACATTTCCTTCCCTCTTATGTCATGCTTGCATCACTTTGTGATGTCATCACCCTTCCTTTGTCCTCTTTCTATTGGTTGGATGACATCATCCCCACTAATCCCTTTGATTAGCTTTTAATTGTTTGCCTAATGACCGCTGATCTGTTATACGGTTCGCTTAACTTTCGTTTTCGTTTATCGTTTGAGGGATCATACCCGGGATCTTATTACTTAGGTTCCCTTAACCTATATCAATACATTATATTCCTTTTTATGATCCTCTCTTATAATCCTTTAATTTAAATCCTTTTTATCCTGTTACCTTTTTCTCAATTCTTTCCGTATCTAGTGGATTTCCGGGAAAAATCAAAGTGTTCGGATTTGGATTCTGACGATCCTTACATACACTTATATCCCATATAAAGTACTAATAAAATCCCAGAAGATCAATAACAGAACCCCTACATAGTGTGGCATGAAAAGTTTTCTCATTCAGCAAAAACACTATTCATAAGGGTTTCAAAAATTTTCAAAAAATTGGGGTTATTACAGTCTCCCCTCCTTAAAAGGATTCCGTCCCGGAATCAAATTGAAAATAAATAGGGATACTCTCTTAGCATTGCACTTTCTAACTCTCGAGTAAATTTTTCCACATTGTGGTCCTACCACCAAACTCCGCCTAGTTTGATAATTCTTCTCCTAAGCACTTGTTCCTTTTCACTCTATAACCCTTCTTGGTTGCTCCATATAGGTTACGTCTGGTTGCATGTCTATGCGCTCATATGCCCCTATTTGTCTGGCATCCGAATTACACTTCCTTAACATTGATACGTGGAACACGTTATGAACTTGCTACAGGTTCGGGGGTAGGGCTAGCTCATATGCTAACTTCCCAAATGTCTTAATATATCCAAGGGTCCAACAATTTGTAGACTTAGCTTTCCTTTCTTCCCGAACCTCATTAATTCTTTTCAAGGGAATACTTTTAACAATACAAGGTTCCCTCCTTCCTATTCTTTGTCCTTTCGTGTCAAATCGACATACTTCTTATGTCCTTCCTGGCTACTACCAGTCGTCCTCTGATTAGATCTATTATATCCCTGGTCCTTTGGACTACTGCGGGTCCGAGCATCTTGCGCTCTACAACTTCATCCTAACATAAGGGAGATCGACATTGTCTTCCCTCAAGGATCTCATAAGGCGATACCTCAATACTGACATATGATCTATTATCGTAAGATAACTTAATCCGCGTTAAGTGATCATTCCAAATTCTTTCAAGTCTATTACACAGACTCTCATCATAGCTTCTAATCATTAGAACTTTTGCTTCTCAATACCCATTCTTTTCCAGTTCGTAATCGCTACTACCTTCCGTTCCTAATATTATACGGGTTATACTTTTGCTCGCTAGCGTTCTATAACCTTTTAATAACCACGTCAACCTTAGTATCATGAATGTGTTTCCATTCCGAATACTACCATAACTTTATTACTTCTTTTTCAGCCGTTTCTATTTCCCAAAGTTTGATCAATCAAATAGAAGTAAAGGAATTTGTTGAGAGATCACTATGATCATGAACACTTGTTATATCGCATAGTTAGTATAGAAGTTGGCCAGCCTTTAGTACTTGACAAGCAATTAAACAATAGATGGTATCCTACTAGGCTTCTATCACACAGATAGATAGTCATTCGGCAATACCTCCCCTTCTGGAAGGGCTGTTCTTCTCAGCTTACATAAAATGAAAAGAAGAGAAAAGAGCGAACTGAAGAGAATTGTATATATATGTAAAAAAATATTGCCATAAAATATCTGGCTTGGAACCTACCTCTGAACTATAGAGGTTTGTCATAGGAGAACAAAACATATATGTATTTATATCAACATCAAGTATTATAGCATCGCATTTCACATGCCTAAATATTTTCGCCATTCCGTCCATCATTCTATGGACCCATGCTCTTCCTCGAGCTTATACACAATCACCTTTGAAACTCCCTCGACATCGAAAATCGAATCTGGGATCTCATTCTATACATCATCGTTATTAGAATCCATTTCTATACCGCAACCTTCTTCGTATAATAATACGGCTCTCTATTGATAAAAAAGAATAAATATTCACTAGGTAGATACTCTACTTAATTAGTCTATCAATGATAACTTATACACTACCACGACCCGATTAGTGGTACTCAATCTCAACACCCATTCCAATACAACTCTCACGGTTGTAATCAGCTCAATACTCGCAGAATCATTGCTGCCTTACTATGGTCCACCACTGACCTACTGTAGTCATTCATTTTCCATGAAGTCTTAATATCTAACCATACGGAGTCCATACATGTCGTATCAAATCCTTCTAAGGAGGTAACATAATCACCATTCATGATTCATGGAGTACACTCCTGATTCTGACATACATACATGACATGAAGCAGATAAAATTGCAGAAGAGTTTCAGTCAAAGCAACGATAGCAGGTTCATACCATTCTTAATCGTATGCCTTAAATAGAAGACTTAACTCAAGGGTTCGTCTAGTCCTTTTTGAAACATGGTCCTGGCTTATCTGAAGATAGTATCTTCTGAGATAGATAGCCCGCCCATGGCGATTATACGAATTAAACCTTTATCAACTACTATTACGGGTGGGTATTGCACAGTCATCAGAAGGAATGTCAATCTTCCAAACCATAATACAACCTTTACGGCTTCAACCATCATCACTGTATTCCTTTGGCACAAGCGCCTATAATTATCCTCTTACACTTAAAGTGTCGGCCACCTCTTTGGCCTTTCCTGATAGTAAAATTTCCTTATAGTCAATGTCATTTTAACCACCTCCAAATAAATTTCCTACCTTATTTCAATCACAGCTTATGTGAAAATGCTTTTCTTTAATATCTGATGAGTAAATAAAAAAAATATCACCATTTTTCCATAGGTTATTGCCTCAGTCTTTAGAGGCTAATCACTGTCAAGAATGACTCTCAATCATACTTAGAACATCTTTTATCTTAAGTCCTAATTGCCCTGAACAATTTCGACCATTACTGGTTCGATCCATACTTTCTCGTGGTTTAACACGTTCCCCACTTGGCAATATTATAATTACGTCATATTTCCTTTATCAACATTTCTATTCTTGAGAATTTTGAATATTACCTTTCTCCTTGTAAAACCTCTAAGGTTATCCTTCAATCGTTCCTCCTGTATTCCCTAGATACAGGGCATATCAAGATACCATTTATTAATACCAGAATCATTGTCTATATACTTCTGAAAAATTTCTCCACTGATTCTTAAAGGTTGTTATTACCTTAATCATTTCCAATTCATACTGTCGAAACTCACACTATCCCTATTAAGGGTGAAATTCCAATTTTTATGCATTCCCCGAGGATTCATTTTAAGTTACCGATGTTCTATCCTTAATTCCACCTTTAAAAGGTACCTGCCTTCTTCCATGGATAAATCAAGTCATATATCCCTGATAAGGGTGTCTTATTCAATCATTCCCACCTCGATAGTCTATACCTAACTTCATAATAGCATCCTTATTCAAATTGAGGTCAATCCATATGGCCTCCAAAAGATAACAATGGTCATCCGCTTTTCTTTCCTGATTTGGTAATGATAACATGGATGTTCTGGAAGATATTGGTCATGTTCAACATGAACTTCTTCTTAATAATTCCTTATGTACTTTTGTTGTTTATCTCAACAGTCACCTCAATGTTGGGATATCTTTCATACCTGGCGTCTCCCTTTCTGGGTATCATGCCACCGGTCTTACACTTCCCATTCTTGAAGGTCACTTCCTTCATCTAATTTTCTTAATTTCTTACTTCCTTGTCTCCTTAGTCTATCCGCGTCTCATTATTTACCCTTCGAATTATCTCAAGGTTTCATTGAATTCTCCCAACTTACAGGGGATAATTATATATGTATCTCTTATGCCTTCAACCATCTATTTTAACTCATGGTGAATCACCCTCATCCTGACGATTACATACTTTTCTATGTCTATTGCTACGAGTCTTTAGGGTTTCCTCATACCCAACTCCCTTATCATACCTCAAACTCTATTGCCCTTGTATTCCTTTCCACTTCAGTTTCTTTTTATTTTCCTTTCTCTTATCGTTATTTCATGAACCAACACAACATAAGCATTGATTTCAAACATCCCGTCATTCTGGATTCGTGTCCTCAGAACGAATCTTGACAACTTTTACAACTTAGATTCATAATTTATCATACTTGTCTGCCTTTGTTCTGACTCTAAAGCTTTTACACTATCTCCATAACCTTGGGAATTACTTTCCCGAAAACAATTTACTGAACTCAAATCAGTTTATTATAATCTCTTGCTCCGTGCCTTCCTTGGTCTTTCACCAGCGGGTGGTCTCTTTCTTAGGAGGGTAAGTGACAAAACAGTCTTTTGTGGTTCGTCAATCATTCAGAATCTCAAATGATTCCTCTATTTCCTTTAGCCAGGCTCTTGCCTCGACTAGGTCAACCTGTTCCTTGGAACTCTGAGAGCTTAGAGACTTAAAGGTCCTGAAAGAATTTCCAATCGCATTGTTTCCTCGATGTGGTGGTTGGGGATAATAGTCTAAGTTCTGTCTAGACAGGTTCATGAATTTCCGTATAGGAGTACCGTCTCGGGTCTCCTTATCTCGCTCGACTTCTGCTGTCTTAGTCTAAATATTTCTTCCTACTCCCCATAATTGGGGTCATCTTTTAATTTAAAATCTTCATTTTCCACTTTATTATATTCCGGGTTCTTTATATCTTAATTGCGACCTCCCTGATTATCACATTCAGGGTTTGCTCTAAATCTTATTCCTCAAACTAGCTTTCATCTAAGATTTCATCTTTAGGCTCTTGAACATTTGGAACCCAAATTCTGTAGGAATACCTCATTATTCCTTTATCATCTTTCTCGGTATTAATCTTTTATCTAATTGTTGGCTTTCTGCCTTCATTCATAACTTTTTCTGGCACAATATGTTCTTTTCCGATAATTCGGTCTGTATTGCAATCTCAAACAACTTTTCGGTACCGGCTCCGGTTACCTTCACTTCTATTTCCATTTTCTCAAAATCTCTTATAAACTCTCTCAAAGGCATTTTCATCTTGAGTCTCTCCTTTTTACTAAGGGCATAAGCCACCATATTGGCTTTCCCCGAATGATGAAGAATCTCCCAATCAATATTCTTGATTAGCTCTAACCGCCTCCTCTGGCGCATGTTGAGCTCTTTCTACGTAAAAATGTACTAGAGCTCCTATGGTTTGTGAATCTCACACTTCTCTCCATACAAGTAGTGCCTCAAATCTTTAGGGCAAAACTATTGCCACGAGCCCAAGCTCATGGGTGGGGATATCGAATTTTAAATTCCCTTAATTGTCTTGACGCAGACGCGATTATCTTGCTATGCTATATAAGAAGCACCCTAATTCCTTATGCGAAGCGTCACTTACAAATCACAAAATCTCTTTTTTTCCATCCGGCAACGCCAACATAGGGGCCGTCACCAACCTTTGCTTCAGTTCTTAAAAGCTGTTCTCGCATTCCTCGGTCTATTCGAACTTCTCAGTCTTATGAGTAAGCCGCGTTAAAGGGGCTACTATCTTTACAAACTTGAATGAACCTCCGGTAGTGACCGACCAATCCTACCTCTGGTAGTCGACCTAACCATGGTCATCAATTCATCAGTGGTCCTTTATCCAATCTTGTCAGGATCCTCCATGGGATCCTCCTCAACAACTATCCCTTCTAGGACAACATCCTTAACCGCTACATCCTCAATATCAACATCATCCGGTCCTGCATTAGGACACTCTATCGGATCCACAATCCGATCTCCAATTAGTAATAAAACATCATCGCGTTGTTGCTCCTCAACCTCAGGGTTCGGAGTCCCGCTACCATCTACGATAACGAACTACGCTTCTACCACGATATTTATAAGGGTTCCCATAAGGGTTTTAACTGTCAGTGCTACGTTAGGTAGCCCGACTATGAACTTGGCAAGAGTTCTTATTATCTTAGTGAACTTATTATCTTAACGTCCCATCATCTCTGAGGTTTATAACGCTTAGCTCTGATACCATTTCTGTAACACCCCCAGATCCGGGGTCGGGGATCCGGGTCGTCACGGTCTTTCTTTCCACAATATCACTTCACTTAATTAATAATAATAACCTTATGCTGTGACCCCACACTAACACACACCACAACCCGTTATAGTCTCAGAGATGAAATTTAAATAAGTACAAGTCTTTGAATCCACAATTTAAAAGTTATTACAACCCAAAATGATTACTTGATAAATTTACAGTTAATTGCCATTATCTGCCACAAGTTATAATTATACATAATTTGATTCTCAAAAATAGAATGCCTGATCTACCAATAGATCTACCTCTGCAGCTATAGCAGCCACAACATCATCGGGAAGACGCGGGACGCTTCCCACGCGCTTGCGCTGGGTCTGCTGGAGTCTGGCCATCTTTCCTAACTGTTGTTGTGTGATGAAGAAATAAAGCAAGAGTGAACCTCACGCAAAATAATATATAGTGATAACAATAATATAAGTATCTAAATGGATACTTACTAGAATCTTTTATCTTGAGTAAGATAATTACTTACTAGATATAAGTAAAAACAAGGGATGAAGTTACCAAATACTTCACTATACTTATATCATTTATAAAGCTACTTGAACTACCACTGTTCAAAGTATAATGAGCTTTCAACAGTTCATCACATAGATGAGACTACAAGACAAGATTTGAATAGATTAAATCTTTGAAATATTATTAAAGGAAATGAAGTTATGATATACTTCATTTAGTTCTGATATATATATATATATATATATCCACATATACATCTTCTTTATACATTTCCTGAAAACCTCTGTCATGTAAAGTATGAACAGAATTGCAATATCCAACGAATTTGGAAAGGAAAAGAATTTGGCATAAACCAGATATCTTGCTTGTTATGGATAAAATACTAAGGTTATTATTTGCTGTATTTATTACTAAGATTCGGGAGCTCAAGGCCTTTAATGGCTGCTCTCGTGTATCGTAGCTTAATTCTGCCTTTACGAGATGCCTACGTATCTCTGTGAATTAGAGAATCAAGCCAAAAAACATAGTTCTGATTTGTGGGGTGAGGCCCCTTATATAGATGTTGGGAGTCCTCGAATTGGACTTGGTATAGGAGACTTGGTGGGCAAGTCTCATAATTAGAATGGACTTTGGAGTCCTAGATAGTAGGAAACTGATTCCTTATCCTTTTAGGTCCCCTTGAGGCTAATCTCCAAAGATTTATATCCTTATCGGGACTCTTTTCAACATCTGTTTTGTCCCTTATTAATTAATTACGAAATTAATTAATAATCAGGGCTTTTGGGCCTTTTTTATTCCATCAGGCCTGATCTGGTCCATCAGGCTTAACCTTTCTGGTCTGAGTATCATATATCTTTTTATTGGGCCTAGCAACCCACAGCTTGTACAATTAATGCAGTATTTAATTATATAATCATAATTTATTTATCCCTATCATTTGCCCCCCAACTTTTGGGAAACATCGATTAGGTTTCGCAGAAGTTAAGTCTATTCGTTCCCTTACAGGGTTTCATTTTTCCGTAAAGTGTGGAGCGACCTACACATTTACAATGAATTTTTCCTTTTATTCAGGAATTATCTTAATTTCCAGGAATTTTTCCCTTATTTCTGGGATTCTTCCCTTATTTTCTGGATTTTCCCTAATTTTCTGGGATTTTCCCTAATTTTCTGGGATTTTCCCTAATTTTCTGGGATTTTTCCCTATTTTCTGAAAATATTTAAGGAATTTCTGGATTTTTTCCCTAATTTCTGGGATTTATCCTTTCATTTTTCTGGATTTATTCCTAATTTCTGAAAATATTAACATTTTTCAGAAAATATTTAAGGAATTTTCTTATTTTTTTAATTAAATGATCAGAAAAACAGAACTTTTGCTGCTCAATACATCCTAGGCGTTGTTGATCCACGCCTAGGAGACAGTTTCCTAACAACGTCTAGGAAACTTGCGTCCTGGGCGTTGTTGGAGGCTGATGCTTCCTGGGCGTTGTTGATCCACGCCTAGGAGACGGTTTCCTAACAACGTCTAGGAAACTTGCGTCCTGGGCGTTGTTGGAGGCTGATGCATTCATAGATCCTAGACGTTGTGCACCCACGCCTAGGAGACAGCTTTCTAACAACGTCTAGGAAACTTGCGTCCTGGGCGTTGTTGTACCACGCCTAGGAGCCACACTTCTAACAACGGCTAGGGACGATGCATCCTGAGCGTTGTTGGGGACAAATGCTTCCTGGGCGTTGTTGTACCACGCCTAGGAGCCACACTTCTAACAACGTCTAGGGACGATGCATCCTGAGCGTTGTTGGGGACAAATGCTTCCTGGGCGTTGTTGTACCACGCCTAGGAGCCACACTTCTAACAACGTCTAGGGACGATGCATCCTGAGCGTTGTTGGGGACAAATGCTTCCTGGGCGTTGTTGTACCACGCCTAGGAGCCACACTTCTAACAACGTCTAGGGACGATGCATCCTGAGCGTTGTTGAGGCTGTTCGAGCCTTGATTCATTCAATGAACTTTGATTTTAAATCTTTTCAAAATTCAAATCTTATGGGCTTCCCGCCTTTTTCTTAGGCCCAGGCCCGTTTGTACATCTTTGAGCTCCTCTATATAAGAGGTGGAGTGTGAGTTCATTTCTCACACTTCACTTTCACAAAAATTTCTAAATTTCAACTCTGCAATTAGTCTCTCAAGAATCGCCACCTCCAAACGATTTCCGGCTTTCTACTCCGCCGCTTTCTGGGCTTATTTTGAAGATTCCGTTTGAATCTTCATCTTCTTTACTTACTTTCAAGAGCTTCCTGGGTTTTTGTCTTCATCCATGGCGGATTCCGATTCATCTCACTCCCATGTCCCCCAAGCTGTTGCCCGTCCCTCTAGGGCCAGCCGAGGTAAAAAATCTCTTGTACATTCCTCAGTTATTTCTCTTAGGGATCTTTTAACCGAATTTGGGCAAGCCTTTCCTAACATGTTACACTTAGATGCATATAATTATCCTTCTAGATTTGGTCCAGATCATGTAGGTACCATAGCCCGCCTTTTTGGCATTTCTCACCCTTATAGGGCCGAGGCTCCAGGCCCAAATGATAGGGCCTGCTACCCAAAACCTGGGGCCATTCGGATCTATAAGGAAACCTTCTATGCTGGTTTTCGCCTGCCTCCTCATCCTTTTGTTTTTCGCCTTTTGGCTGAGGCCCGAGTCTGTCCGACCCAACTCACACCCAACTCTTGGCGTTTTATTCACTGTTATATGGCCCAATCTCGTAAACACGGTTTTGAGCCAAATGTTTGTGTCTTTCGTTATTTATTTAAATTTGTAAATGCTTCTGAGGACCAAGGATGGGTCAAAATAGTTCATAGATCCTTGGCTCGTTCCTGCTTTATTTCTGGCACCAATCCCGACTCGTATCCAACATGGAAGAGTGAGTGGTTTTATATATTTCTGGATTCCGAGGAGGGTTGGGACCATTTTTTCAGGCCCAACTTCTCAAAAAGTATAGACGGGTCTTTAAGAGACCTAAAATTGGGGATAGATGAGGATGCGGCCATCAAGGCCATTACTGCTGATAACTTGCACCATTGCGCTCTCATCCTTTCAGAGGGTAATTTGCAAGGTTTAGGTCTAAGTGACCTTGGTCCCGAGGGTATTTCTTTCCCCTTTTTGTTCCATTTCCTCCATTCTCTATTTGTCCTTTTTCTTACGTGCTCATATTTTCCTGCAGCTAGGGCCGTTTTGGACACGATCTTCAAGAAGCGGGAGGCCCGTGCCGCCAAGGGCTCTGCTGTTGAGAGCCACCGCGACAAGCGGGTTAGGATTGGTGACGGCCCTTCAGTCATGGTTCAGGAGGCCGTCCCTACTTTTTTATCCCAGAGGCCTCCTAGCCTTGATGAAGATAACTCTCCCTTCACCATCACTTGGGGCCTTCAGAGGAGGGACACGGTGGTAGGGAGTTCCAAGGCTGCCGCCGTTTGGTCTCAGAGTGTGATCACGCCTTGTGACAGGGCGGAGATCGTCGAGTCTTCTGATGACCTACAGATTGAACGTCTGGGTGCTCAGGCCGTGGCTTCTGTAAGCCTCTTCCTTTTTTAACTGTTTTTTTTTTATTACTTACTGTACTTTGATATGTTCGTGCAGATGAATACCTATCTCCAGGCTGCCCTTCACAATTTGAAGGATGTGAGGACCAGCCTAACTATTGCTGAGAGGGACAGGGATAGGTACCTCAAGGCTTCCGAGGCCAACTTCACTCGTTTCTGTGAGGTAGAGAAGGAGCTGGCGGACGAGAAGGAGAAAGTTCGTAAGCTGGAGCTGGATGCTCAAAGGGCCCGAGCTGAGGTGATAGCTGAGTATAAGGCATCTCAGGACTTTCAGGATGTCCTAAATGCTGAGTACGATGCTAACTTCCCGGAGACCTTTTCTAGCTGTTGGGAGCAGATAGTAGAGGAGATTGGGAAGAAGATTCCGGAGGTGACTCTCACTGCCTATCCAGTCCCTGATATTCCTGGGAAAGAGCCTCTTCTTGATGATATCCCTCTTTCTCCTATTCTTGCTTCTTCTGCTGAGGCCGAAGTTGTTTCTCCTCGAGGTGCTGATCCTGTTCCAGTTCCTTCTTCTGCTACCAATGAAGGAAACATCGATGATGACTTCTTCAAGGATCTTTGAGTATTTTATTTTTTCTTGATTGGCCCATTGTGGCTTTCTATGTATTAACTTAATCGTATTCAGAACTTATTACCCTTCGGGGCTTGTATTCTATATGTTGCTTTTCTTGCTTCTTTCTGTTTTGACTTTACAATCTTAATATGCATTTGAATCTTAAACATCCTTAGATTGAAATAATTTCAAACTCTTTAATATGAAGTCTGGTTTTTCAACACCTTACATAGCATGGGTTCGACCCTAATTAATAATAACTAGACAAAGTAAATTCTACTGGAATATAATATAAAATCCTACGTAAGCAAAGCTTCAAGGTGCTTTTAAACCTACTTGTCATAATGACAGGTGAGAATCGTACTTCGCCTATCTTACACGTAGTAAACCTTCAGGTTTTGTGCGTGCCAGGTCCTCGGGACTTCAAAACCATCCATAGTTTCTAGCTTGTAGGTTCCTCTACCCTGAACGCTCTTGACTCTATACGGCCCTTCCCAATTTGGGGCTAGCTTTCCTTTCTGTCCGACACCAGAAGCCTCTATTTTTCTCAAGACTAGATCGTCTTGTTTAAAAAACCTTTCTTTAACCCTTAGGTTGTAGTAGAATGAAGCCTTTTTCTGATATTCTACTACCTTTGCATGTGCCGTATCTCGCACTTCATCGATCAGATCCAGGGCTAACCTCTGCCCTTCCTCATTTTCTTCTGCATTGAAAGCCTGAATCCTTGGAGAGGAATGTGATATCTTTACTGGAACTACTGCTTCTGCCCCATACGCCAACATGAAGGGAGTTGCTCCTGTCGTAACTCTACAGGTAGTCCTATAGGCCCATAATATGGGAAGTATCTCATCCACCCAATTATTTCTTGACTTCTCGATCCTTTTCTTTAATCCATCCAGGATTATTCGATTTGCTACTTCTGCTTGCCCATTAGCTTGTGGGTGAGCCACAGAGGTGAACCGTAACTCAATTTCATTTTCTTCACAATACTTCTTGAATTCCTCGTTGTTGAATTGTGTTCCATTATCAGTGACGAGGATACGGGGAATTCCATATCGGCACATAATATTTTCCCACAGGAATTGTGCAACCTGTTTAGTTGTGATTTTGGCCAAGGGCTTGGCTTCAATCCACTTAGTGAAATAATCAATGGCTACAATCAGAAACTTCCTTTGTGCTGTGGCCATAGGGAAAGGCCCTAGAATATCCATCCCCCACATATCAAAGGGGATTGGGGAGTTGATAGAGGTCAGCATCTCGGGGGGTAGTCTAACAACTGGTGCATGCTTCTGACAGCGATCACACTTCTTCACGTATTCTTTGGCATCAGCCATCATTTCTGGCCAATAGAAGCCTAAACGGGTTATCTTATGAGCCAAGGCCCTGCCCCCCAAGTGTTGTCCACAAATACCTTCATGCACTTCTTCAAGAGCCAAGCGTGCCTCATCGGGCCTGAGACACCTCAAGTAGGGAACCACGAAAGATCTTTTGTAAAGAATCCCATCTATCAAAGAGTACCTTAGTACCCGAACAGTTAACTTCCGTGCTTCAGTTGCATCACTTGGCAACCAACTGGTCTGAATGTGAGCCTTGATGGGATCAATCCATGACGTCCCCAAGCCTATGGGAGCCACTAGTTTAACATCTATGCTTCGTGTCTTCAAAACACGGAAGTACACACTTCCTGAACTTTCTTCAATCTCAGATGAAGCGAACTTTGATAGCGCATCTGCCTTAACATTTTCTTCCCTTGGAATGTGTTCAACATGGCATTCATTAAATTGGGTCATCACAGCCCTTACTAGGCGGACATACTTAGCCATCGTTTCATCCCTTGCCTCAAATTCTCCCTTTACCTGGGATATGATCAGCTTCGAGTCTCCACGGACCTTTAAGTTTTTGACTCTAAGTGTCCCAGCTAGACCAAGGCCAGCTATCAGGGCTTCATACTCTGCCTCATTATTTGTGGTTGGGAAGTCTAGCTTCATAGCATACTCAATTAAGAATCCATCAGGGCTTTGCAAAACAAATCCTGCTCCACTGGAGTTTGTTTTTGATGCCCCATCAAAATAGAGAACCCAATATTCTTTATCATCCTTCTCTTTGTCCCTATTGTCGACTCCCTTGTCTTGAGGTATGGTATCTTCCTGCCCCCCGACTTCTTGGTTGGGTATGGTACATTCCAACACGAAGTCAGCTAGTGCCTGGGCTTTTATAGCCGTACGTGGCTTATACTTTAGATCGAACTCTCCCAATTCTATTGCCCACTTAATTAGTCTCCCACTTGCCTTGGGACTGTGAATGATGTTTCTCAGTGGCTGATTTGTTAGCACTTCAATCCGGTGAGCTTGAAAATAAGGACGCAGCTTTCTTGAAGCCATTACCAAGGCTAAAGCGAATTTCTCAATGGCCGAATAATTCAACTCAGCACCATGCAAAATTTTGCTGACATAGTATACGGGTTTCTGGACTTTCAGTTCCTCCTTAACCAACACGGCGCTCAAGGCGCTCTTTGAAACAGCCAAGTACAAGAATAAAACTTCATTCAGAACTGGCTTGGCCAACAACGGGGCCTGGCCCATATACTTCTTTAACTCTTCAAATGCCTTCTGGTTTTCCTCACTCCATACAAAGTCTTTGATGTTCTTTAGTGACTTGAAAAATGACAAGCACTTGTCTCCTGACTTGGAGATGAATCGTCCTAACGCAGCAACCCTTCCTGTGAGCTTCTGAACATCCTTGACAGTTTTGGGGGGTTCCATGTCCAGGATTGCCTTTATTTTATCGGGGTTTGCCTCAAATCCCCTCTTCGAGACCATCAATCCCAAGAATTTTCCAGATCCTACTCCGAAAGCACACTTCGTCGGATTCAACATCATCTTGTGGTACCTCAGGACCTCAAAAGCTTCCCTTAAATGGGCTATATGATCAGTCTTTACTAGACTCTTGACTAACATGTCATCAACATAGACTTCCATACTCTTACCAATAAGATCCTTAAAAATTCTATTCACCAACCTTTGATAGGTGGCTCCTGCATTCTTGAGACCAAACGCCATAACAAGATAACAATAAACACCGAAGTCAGTGATAAATGATACCTTTGGAATGTCATCCTTATGCATTTTGATCTGGTTGTATCCGCTAAACCCATCCATGAAACTCAGCATCTCATGTCCAGCGGTGGCATCAATCAAAGTATCAATTCTAGGCAGCGGAAAACAGTCTTTGGGGCATGCATCATTCAGATCGGTGAAGTCTATACACATCCTCCACTTTCCATTAGCCTTCTTCACCATTACAGGGTTTGCTAACCACTCCGGAAATTGAATCTCCTCAATGAAACCAGCCTCTAAGAGCTTTTCCACTTCCTGCTTTATAGCCTCTTGTCTTTCCGGGGCAAAATTTCTTTTCTTTTGTTTTACTGTCTTCCGACTTGGATCTACGTTTAGCTTGTGAGTAATTAACTCCGGGTCTATGCCTGGCATATCAGCTGCTGACCATGCAAACACATCACTATTTTCTTGCAAAAATTTCACTAACTTCCCTCTAAGGGGCTCCTCTAATGTGGCTCCAATGAAAGTCGTCCTCTCAGGATTCTCGGGGTCTAAAGGAACCGAAACCAATTCTTCTGCTGGCCTTCCTCTATTCTCATCATTTTCTCGAACATCCATATCTTCAATAGGAAGAACCTGCCCCCCGACTCCATCTGCCCTCAAAGAGGCCACATAATAGCTTCTAGCCATTTTTTGATCTCCTCTCTCTTCTCCAATCCCGTTTCGGGTGGGAAACTTCATGACTGAATGGTAGGAAGAGGGGACTGCCTTGAAGGCATGTATCCCTGTTCTCCCCATGATAGCATTATAAGTTGAACTAGCCTTTACCACCACGAAATCCAGCATCTGCGTTGCTTGCCTTGGCTCCGTACCTATGGTGGTTGATAATTTGATTATCCCTTCCACAGGACATTCTACTCCAGCAAATCCATATATCGGCATGTCGGTTGGTGTTAACTGGGAGTCGTTATACCCCATCCTTAGAAAGGTGTCGTGGAGCAAGATATCCACAGAAGCACCATTATCCACAAGGACCCTCTTAACCGGGCTATTTCCTATTATTGGTGTTATGACCAGCGGGTCGTCATGGGGAAACTTCACACCCTCTAGGTCGGAATCATCAAAAGCCAATGTTACTTCTGTCATGGCCCTCTTCGGGGCTTCTCCAACAATATGTATAACCTCTCTAGTATATGCCTTTCTGGAATTTTTGGACAATCCAGCAGCAGTTGGACCTCCAAAGATCGTGTTTATCACAGGCCCTCGAGGTCTCGGCCCTCCATAAATGGTGTTTATAACTGGTCCTCTAGGCTGGGGGTTTCGCCCCTGATCGTCTTGGTCCCTCCTACGATCTTCAAAGTTCTTCCTTCCATTATTATTTATGTCCCCTCCATCTCCAGTATACTTGTTCAATCTTCCTTTTCGAATCAAAAACTCAATTTCATCTTTCAATTGCCTACACTCATCGGTGTCATGGCCAACATCTTTGTGAAACCTGCAGTACTTGCCCTTATCTAGCTTGGCGGGATCAGCCTTCAAGGGCTTAGGCCAGCGAATATCTCTGTCTTTCTCAATCTCCATCAAAATCTGACTTCTGGGAGCATTCAGCTTAGCGTATTCAGTGAACTTTTGCCCAGGTCCTCCCTTCTTGGGGGTTGAATCAGGGTTTTGTTCAGTTTTAGGATATTTGTCCTTAGCGATATACTCCAAATCAGTTTTTCGTTTCTTGCCTCCAGTGGGCTCATTACTTACTACGGTCTTCCTCATACTTTCTTCAACCTTGATATACTTCCCTGCCCTCTCTTGGAGCTGCAACATGCTCTCAGGGGGTCGTTTGGCCAAAGACATCTTGAAAAACTCATCCCTAGTTCCTTGTTGCAGTGCTATCATGGCTACCTTATCATCAAGGTCTGGGACTTTTAAAGCCTCCTTTGTAAAACGATTCAGGTAATCTCTTAAGGATTCCTTAGCTCCCTGCACAAGACTCATAAGAGATGCTGAACTTTTCTCATGGACTCTTCCACTGATGAATTGCTTAATAAAAGCCTGACTTAATTCTCTGAATGATCCAATAGAATTTGGGGGTAGGCGACTGTACCATCTTTGACCCATACCCGACAGGGTTTGAGGGAAGGCCCGACATTTTATAGCATCATTCACGGGTTGCAGCAGCAGTGCATTAGAGAATGTCCTAACATGACTAGCGGGGTCTCCCGTGCCATCATAGGCTTTGATAGTGGGCATCTTGAATTTCCTTGAGATATGGGCATTCATTATCTCTTCTATGAAGGGTGAAGTTGGATCATCAGGATCTCCAAGGGGAAGGAGATTGCTTGGATCAGTTCTTGGGACAACAGCCCTTCTTCTTACCGGACCATCCAGGTCTATGATAGGAGGAGGATTTCTCCCCCTAGGAGGTATGTGGGGTCTGGTGGCTTGGTGAGCCTCCAAATCACGCCTCAGCCTTTGGATTTCAGCCTCATGAGCCCTGATCTTTTCCTGCACTTCTTGGGGATTCGCCCCTGGGGTGCTTTGGGGGCGTTGCCTTCCATCGGCCATTGGCTCTTTTCCAGGACGCCTCCTTCTCGGGGCCACTTTATCATCCGAAGATTCGGAGTCTCTCTCAGTGTATGGACCAGAAAATTCCCGATCCTCAGGGATAGGATCCAAACCTCGTATATAGGGGGGCGACCGCCCTCGTGCTTCGCTTCGCCCAGCATATCCGCTTCCTCCAACCTCAGGGTGAAGGGGCATCCCATAAGGGGGGTTAGTAGTAACAATAGTTGAATATTCATACCCGACGGGTCGAGAATTCACAGGTATATGTATTTGTTGAACTTGAGGATTCGTACCTTGAATCGGGGGAGTTGTCCCTTGTAGCTGGGGTTGAGTTGCCCCTGTCTGGGCTTCCTCCTGAGTAGATGCATAAGTTGAATGGGGAGGAACCTCCACGGTTGATGAAATCACCTGGGTTGTCTCTAATGGTGTTCCTTCCTCTAGAGCTCCAATTGTTCTCCGTGTTCTCGCCATGGTTGTTGTTGTGTTTCCCACAGACGGCGCCAAATGTTATGGATAAAATACTAAGGTTATTATTTGCTGTATTTATTACTAAGATTCGGGAGCTCAAGGCCTTTAATGGCTGCTCTCGTGTATCGTAGCTTAATTCTGCCTTTACGAGATGCCTACGTATCTCTGTGAATTAGAGAATCAAGCCAAAAAACGTAGTTCTGATTTGTGGGGTGAGGCCCCTTATATAGATGTTGGGAGTCCTCGAATTGGACTTGGTATAGGAGACTTGGTGGGCAAGTCTCATAATTAGAATGGACTTTGGAGTCCTAGATAGTAGGAAACTGATTCCTTATCCTTTTAGGTCCCCTTGAGGCTAATCTCCAAAGATTTATATCCTTATCGGGACTCTTTTCAACATCTGTTTTGTCCCTTATTAATTAATTACGAAATTAATTAATAATCAGGGCTTTTGGGCCTTTTTTATTCCATCAGGCCTGATCTGGTCCATCAGGCTTAACCTTTCTGGTCTGAGTATCATATATCTTTTTATTGGGCCTAGCAGCCCACAGCTTGTACAATTAATGCAGTATTTAATTATACAATCATAATTTACTTATCCCTATCATTGCTGATCAGGCAAAGATATCCATAAGTAACCTTTTCTACTAGTAGATGGACGAATTCCCCACTGGTCATCACCCTGGTCGTAATAGGACCTTATGCTGGACTGCCACTCAGCCACTTATGCATTTGATAGACTCCCACTGAGCCACTTACACTATCATGGACGCCCACTGAGCCCATGTTGCTTATGCCGACTCAATAGATGGACTTACTTCCCGAACGTTGGGTAAGTAATCAAGTCATTTACCAAAACTGCAACCGTGTTGCGAATATAAAATACACCACAGAGCCGGATCCCTCAGGTTTTGAGCGAGTATTTAAATCCCCTTAAAAAGGAAGATCTTAAATATAAAAATGAGTTTTGGGATCCGCTCTAACTTTTAAAAATCATTTTGAAGACTCGAAAACACTTTATAGAGTGTTTGGAGTAAAGCTGATTTAATGAAGTAAATCAGTCCCCAGAATATTTAGAAAATGACTGAATATTATTATTTAAATAATATTCCCATAAAGAATAATCTTTATAAAACTAATTGAAGTAGAAGTATTAAAACTTATACTTGAAACGAGTATTAAATAACCAAAGATATACTTATATGAAAGTACTATCTTTATTTGAATAATCAAAAATAAGTTTGATTATTGACACCTTATTCTTTAATAAAATAAAGAATATATCTCAGCAAATAATCGGAGTCATAAATTCTCAAATGAATATTCAAATAATATTCATTAAATAATATAAAAGAGTCATAATCCCTCGAATGAATATTCAAATAATATTCATTTAATAAAATAAAGAAGTCATAAGCCCTCGAATGCATATTCAAATAATATTCATTTAATAAAATAAAGAAGTCATAAGCCCTCGAATGAATATTCAAATAATATTCATTAAATAATATAAAAGAGTCATAAGCCCTCGAATGAATATTCAAATAATATTCAATAAATAATATAAAAGAGTCATAAGCCCTCGAATGAATATTCATAATAATATTCATTAAATAATATAAAAGAGTCATAAGCCCTCGAATGAATATTCGAAATAATATTCAATAATAAAATAAAGTTAAAGTTATCGAATAAACCTTATTCGATTAATAGTTTTGAAAACTATGACCATATATATATATAAGTATATATATATATTTATATCCATATATACAAAATCTACTTGGGATCCTCGACTCCCGGTTTTAGAAAATATTTTCACCTTTGGGTCCCTATACTAAGGGTATATTCAAATTACCGCTATCCTCTAGCATAGGTATTATCAACTGAATCAACAGATGTATATGGAAAGAATACGAAACAGGCATGCATATATATATACCATAGCAGCATGCTTCAATATATTGCAACATTTGCTAATTAACCAACATGCATCTATCGCAAGATAATGCAAATACATATATACATCACAACAACAGTTATAACGGTTAGAAAACTTGCCTGAGCGAATGGGGGTTACGAATGGCTCGGGACGAGTCTGGTAACCTATAAGCAACAAGTAAGTTGGAATTAAACCAAAGTCACTTGTAAATCTATACTCTAACCAACTCAGACTCTAACGCTCGTTTTGTGCTTACTGATTCTCTTAAGTCACTCGAGTACCCTCGGCTCCACCATTTTTTAATAATTTAACCTTTATGAGTTTTAAGGCAAATCCTTCGCGAGTGTCTTACCAACTGCCTAACACACTTACCATAAATGTTTCATACATTAATTAACCCTTTTTGGCCTTTAACCTATGTTTCAAAGTAAGGCGAGGGGAAATGTTTTGTTCGCGAAACGCCGTTACTTAAAACGGTCGTTTCTCCTAAACCGTGCATCGGAATCGAACGAACCACATATCAAAACGAAGCTCATAACACGAGCTATCTAGACATGGCAATGGTCATAATCTAGGAGGGGGTTCTCGGGTCCTAATGTTATGCACAAAAACAGTCTAAAGAAAATCGGACGTTACGACGGCTATGTTTACGCGATTTCCCAATTTAAACCATTCAAAACCAACCACAATTCAACCCCAAATCAATCATACAACCAACACCCATCCAAACCACATCATAACAGCCCCAACAAATCCACATTAACAATTTATACTTATTTCCCCACATGAACTAAAAGCTTTACTTAGGTTCTTTAACTAATTATCAAGATTTACAACTCCAACAATACCACAAAACCAACTAATCTCTACAAACTCAACCAAACTTCAAACAATCAAGCACCATGCTTCACATATACTATATCAATCATATTCAATCCTAATTACTCAAAACTAAAGCTAGGGTTAGTAGTTTATACCTTCCTTGGAGAGTGGAGAATCAAGAGAATGGCTTGGAATCACCCTTAAAGTCCTTATCCAAGCTTAATCTAAACAAAACTTCAAGAACACAAATTTTAATTCTTGAAAAACACTATTCACCATCTTCTTTCATGATTTATAGAAAAAGATTGGCTTGGAATTAGAAGCTTAAACTTATAGGAAGTATGTAACTATCCATGGGGAAGCTTAGATAATTACCTTGCTAAATAGTAAGTGGTGGAGCTTGGATCTTCAATTTCTAAGAAAAGAAGCCGAGAGCATGAAGAAGAAGAAGAGAGATTTTTGTGTTTTACCTTGTTTTGCTTTTGGTTGGTTGATTTTTGTTGTTTGTTTTAGTAAATTACCTAGTTGCCCTTGATTTTGTGTGGTTAAAAAGTCACCACATTTCCTTCCCTCTTATGTCATGCTTGCATCACTTTGTGATGTCATCACCCCTCCTTTGTCCTATTTCTATTGGTTGGATGACATCATCCCCACTAATCCCTTTGATTAGCTTTTAATTGTTTGCCTAATGACCACTGATCTGTTATACGGTTCGCTTAACTTTCGTTTTCGTTTATCGTTTGAGGGATCATACCTGGGATCTTATTACTTAGGTTCCCTTAACCTATCTCAATACATTATATTCCTTTTTATGATCCTCTCTTATAATCCTTTAATTTAAATCCTTTTTATCCTGTTACCTTTTTCTCAATTCTTTCTGTATCTAGTGGATTTCCGGGAAAAATCAAAGTGTTCGGATTTGGATTCTGACGATCCTTACATACACTTATATCCCATATAAAGTACTAATAAAATCCCAGAAGATCAATAACAGAACCCCTACGTAGTGTGGCATGAAAAGTTTTCTCATTCAGCAAAAACACTATTCATAAGGGTTTCAAAAATTTTCCAAAAATTGGGGTTATTACATTATCCTTGGGGTTTCTTTGATGTTCACCCCTTCCCTCACCTAACTGACCCTCCTTCACACTCCCCTCTTTGGCTTTGGTAGATTTTTCAACTGGTACCTTTTGAGAGATACCAGAGGGGATTTTCTTTGACTTGGATTTAGAAATTATAGTTGATTTGGAAGCTTTGGTAGGCAACTGTTTGGTCATTGTCACAGTTGCCATAGCTACTTCTGAACTCAAAGAAATTGAGAAGATTGGAATAGTTGAGGGTATGGATGAACTTACCTCACTTACCTGAGGTGTCTGCATTACAGGAAAGTAGAACATTGGCACATCCCTATGATGGTTGGCTCTGTTCAAATCTGTAATGATTCTTCTCTCTTGAACCCAACAAGCTAATTTGTTGGTTGGGTTCTCAAGTACAATCTCTTGACAAAGATGGTTAGCCAATATCATGAAAAATCTAGCATAATATACATTCTTTCCCCTTTTGGCTAACTCACCTAGTTTAAAACCTAACTCATACAAGACAAGGTCACTGAAATTGTAAAATTTATCTGTGACTAGCATGTATAGCATGTTAAGCATGGAAATGTTCACAGAATCAAAATTACTGACTTTTCCAGAGAAAACTTTAGTCACAACATCACACATGAAACTCCATTCCTTCCTAAGACCTAATCTTCTAATCTCACTTAGCTTAGTAGTAGGAAGTGCATAATGCATGGAATTAAGCATATTGATAATATCAGTGTCAGTATGTGGTGAAGTTACATTATCATCAGGAATATTGAAACATGTTTTTATCACATCACTATTGATACAAAACTCATTACCTTTGATAGTTAGAGTGATGGTTTTGTCAGTAGAGTTGTAGATTGCAGTGGTCCACATCTCTTCAACAACTTCACAGTAAATTGTGGGTGATTCAAGCATGGCATAACTTAACTTGCAGTTCTTCATGAAGTCCATAATCTTGTGATAGTCTTCTGATTGCTGAATACCCTTATTGACCAAAGCAGTGAAGTTGTTCTTCTCATAAATGAACCCAGTCTGAGACATGATCTTTACTACATGTGCCATTGTTAGAGAATGAAAGCTTTGAAGAGAAAGAGGATATTTGCTTGAGAGAGAATATAATAAAAGCAGTTGAATTTGAGAATGATAAAAGAAAATAATTGGAATGAAATAAGCTTTTATACTTTCTTAAAAACAACGGATGAAAATAATAAAGAAAAGTAAATTACCCAATAGAAATTGCCCAAAATAGCCGTTTAAAAATAAACTATAAAAATTCCACCCATTATCCGTCGTGTAATGCTTACAAACTGTAAGTATACTCGATGGATAATGTTCAGGAAATTAACGGTTAAGATTTAGACACTTCGACGGATGAGGATAAACTGTTATCCGTCGATTTTTAAAAGATTCCAGAAAAGTAATTGATTTTTATTTGCACATAGTATATCGACGGATGACTCAACTCGATGGATAATGGTCATCCGTCGAGATGCAAATTTTTACTTAGCCAAAATTTCACTCATGACTAAAAATCAGTTAAATTTCTGGCTACATATCAACTTGCAAAATAACTCAGATAGATTCAAGAGTAATTAAGCATACCTAACTCACTTACCAACCTAGAAAAGGTGGATTCATCCAGTGGCTTGGTAAATATATCTGCAAGTTGCTTCTCACTTGGAACAAAATGTAACTCTACAATACCATTCATTACATGTTCCCTTATGAAATGGTACTTGATGTCTATGTGCTTTATCCTTGAATGTTGCACTGGATTTTCAGTTATCACAGAAAATAGGAATCCTCTCAACTTGCAAACCATAGTCTAGCAATTGATTTTTCATCCATAAAATCTGTGCACAGCAACTGCCAGCAGCAATATATTCAGCTTCAGCTGTAGAAGTAGAAACTGAATTTTGCTTTTTACTGAACCAGGACACAAGCTTGTTTCCTAGAAATTGACAAGTTCATGTTGTGCTTTTTCTGTCAATTCTGCAACCTGTATAATCTGCATCTGAATAACCAGTTAGATCAAAACCAGAATCTCTAGGATACCAAATGCCAAGTTTTGGTGTTCCCTTGAGATATCTGAAAATTCTCTTAATAGCTATCAAGTGAGACTCTCTAGGATCAGCCTGAAATCTAGCACATAAACATGTAGCAAACATTATATCTGGCCTACTAGCTGTTAAGTATAGAAGTGAGCCAACCATGCCTCTATAGCTTGAAATATCCACAGACTTTTCAGTAGTGTTTAGTTCAAGCTTAGTTACAGTGGTCATGGGAGTTTTTGCAGATGTGCAATCCATTAGATCAAACTTCTTTAAAAGATCAAGAATATATTTAGTTTGACTAATGAATATTCCATCACTAACTTGCTTAACTTGTAAACCAAGAAAGTAAGTTAGTTCTCCCATCCTACTCATTTCATACTTACTCTGCATCAGTTTGGCAAACTTTTTACAAAGTTTCTCATCTGTAGAGCCAAAAATAATATCATCTACATAAATTTGAACAAGTATGCTAGAGTCATTAACATTTCTGAAAAATTAAGTTTTATCTACAGTACTTCTTGTGAAGTGATTTTCCAAAAGGAACTTTGATCAAGTGTCATACCAGGCTCTAGGTGCTTGCTTCAGTCCATAAAGTGCTTTCAGTAGATAATAGACATACTCTGGAAAATTTGGATCTTCAAAGCCAGGAGGTTGACTAAAATACACTTCTTCCTCCAAATCTCCATTCAGAAAGGCACTTTTGACATCTATTTGATAGACCTTGAAATTGGCATGGGCTGCATAGGCTAAGAAAATTCTGATGGCTTCAAGTCTTGCAACAGGAGCAAATGTTTCATCAAAATCTATTCCTTCTTGCTGGCAATAGCCTTTAGCAACCAATCTGGCTTTGTTCCTTACTACTATGCCATTTTCATCCATCTTGTTTCTGAATACCCATTTGGTGTCTATTGGATTCTTTCCTTTAGGCTTGGGAACCAGCTTCCATACTTTATTCCTTTCAAATTGGTTTAGCTCCTCCTGCATAGCTAAAATCCAATCAGGATCTAACAAGGCTTCTTCTACCTTCTTTGGTTCTTCCTTTGACAGAAAGCTGCTGTATAGAAATTCTTCTTGAGTTGCTCTCCTGGTTTGAACTCTAGAAGAAATATCACCAATAATCAGTTCAAAGGGGTGATCTTTTGTCCATTTCCTTGGTTGAGGTAGATTAGCTCTAGATGAAGAGACCTCAATGTTGTATTGATGTGTGATTGAGTTTTGATTGCTAGAAACTCCCCCTGAGTTTGTGGATCTTTGATTTGAGAAAGGGGTACTTTCTATGGGTGATCTGCCTTGACTTCCTGCTCCTTTTGATAACCCGACGGATGGTGAATCTTGAGTACTGACGGATGAGGCAGGCTGTCTACCGATGGATAACACAGATTGCCTTCCGACGGATTAAGTATTTTACAACTCGACGGATGTTGAGTTTTGTGCTTCATTGGTGGTAGATTTGTCTGCATTATCCTTAGACACTGTTTCTTGATCATTTTCATCATCACTTCCATCACTGACCATCTCAACATTGTCGAATTTGAGGCTCTCATGGTAATCTCCATCTTTCAGTCCTTCAATCTTTTTATCATCAAACACAACATGTATAGATTCCACAACAATGTTGGTTCTTAGATTGTAGACTCTATATGCTTTACCAACAGCATATCCAACAAAAATTCCTTCATCTGCTTTAGCATCAAACTTCCCATTTTGATCAGTTTGATTTCTCAGAATATAGCATTTACAGCCAAAGACATGAAGAAAGTTTAGAGTTGGCTTCTTGTTCTTGAACAATTGATAAGGAGTCATGCATCTTGCTTGATTAATCAGAGAGATGTCCTGAGTGTAGCATGCAGTGTTTACAGCTTCAGCCCATAAATATGTTGGTAATTTTGATTCTTCAAGCATTGTCCTTGCAGCTTCAATAAGAGATTTGTTCTTTCTTTCCACTACTCCATTCTGTTGTGGAGTCCTTGCTGCTGAAAACTCATGTAAGATCCCATTTTCCTCACAAAATGCTCTCATGACATAGTTCTTGAACTCAGTTCCATTGTCACTCCTGATTCTTCTAACTTTGAAATCAGGATGATTGTTAACTTGCCTTATGTGATTGATGATGATTTCACTAGCCTCATCTTTAGACTTTAGGAAATATGTCCAAGAGAACTTTGAAAAATCATCTACAATTACTAGGTAAAACCTTTTCTTTGAAATTGACAATACATTGACTGGTCCAAACAAATCCATGTGAAGCAGTTACAGAGGCTCTTCAATTGCTGAATCAAGTTTCTTCCTGAATGATGCTTTGATCTGCTTCCCTTTTTGGCAGGCATCACACAGTCCATCCTTTGTAAAGTCCACTAGAGGAATGCCTCTTACTAGTTCTTTCTTTACCAGCTCATTCATGGTCTTGAAGTTTAAATGGGATAGCTTCTTGTGACATAGCCAACTTTCATCTTGACTTGCTTTGCTGAGAAGACAAGTTACAGATTCTGCTTTGGTTGAGTTGAAGTCAGCTAGGTACACATTTCCTCTTCTCACACTAGTGAGAACCACTTTGTTGTTTTGATTGTTAGTCACAACACAGGCTTCTTTGTTGAAGGTTACTGAGTTGCCTTTGTCACAAAGCTGGCTGATACTCAACAGATTGTGTTTGAGACCATCCACTAAGGCAACCTCTTCAATGATGACATTGTCCTTTGAAATTAAGCCATATCCCACAGTATAACCTTTGCTGTCATCTCCAAAAGTAATGCTTGGGCCAGCTCTTTCTTTAAACTCTGTGAGCAGGGTAGAATCACCAGTCATGTGTCTTGAACAACCATTATCCAAGTACCACAGATTCTTTCTGTTTCCCTGCACACATCAAAACCAAATCAAGTTGATTTTGGTACCCAAGCTTCCTTGGGTCCTGCCTTGTTAGCTTTCTTCTTCTGTTTCTTAGGTCTTAACTCACTTGACTTAGGAATTTCAGATTCTTCCTTAGTCATTTGGGTTGGGCCTTTGAAATCATTTAATGCAACATAATTATCATGCATATTATGGCTAACAGGAAATGACATGCTTGGTGCAAATATGTTATTCCAGTAAGGCATGCTAAATGGCATTTGAGGCATATTGTATGCAGCATAATATGGATTAGGTGCAAATGGCATATTAGCAAACTGTGCATTCATGTTCTGTGTAGGCATATCATTGATAGGCATGGGAGGCATGACATTCATGTTAGGAAATTGAGGCTGAACAGACACGGGAGTAGGCATGGCAGATTTGCAATTAACAGACAAATGATTTATACTACCACACTTGACACAGATTTTTCTAGGGGCATATTTATCAGGTGTGTAGTTATTGTGTTTGTTAATCCCTACTTTACCATTACTATTGTTTTTCTTTTTAGTATCTGTCTTTACCTCTATTTTCTCAAGTTTGTCACTTAACTGTTTGACAGTCATGTGACCAACATTTGCCTTTTTCCCTTTCTTAGCTTGACTTGACTCTCCTGAAACAAAGTTCTTGGAAACAGACCCATACTTATCATTTAGCTTGATTAATTTGGCTTTGCAACCCATCTACCAAAATAGGTTCTAGTTTCTCTTTATTCTTTTTCCAGGCTTCATCACAAAAAGACTCAATTCCTTGAACTTTAGTGATTTGAGCATGAACATCCCAGGATGTTTTCCATGCTTTAATCACCTCTTGTTCACGCTCGAGCTGCTTCTTCAGAATTTCTTCCTTTTTCAAGGACTCAGTTAATTCCTCCTTGGCAATCTTACACTCAAGTTTTAGTTTCTCAAACTCAACAAACTGAGACTCAAGCACATTATTCCCCTCACTTAAAAACAAGTTGTTTTCTTTGATTTTAGCATTTTCTTTAGTGAGAGACTTAAGTGTAACACGCAAATAATACAATTCTGTAGACATGTCATTTATTGCATCATTACACTCAGCTTTAGATAAATGTGCAAGGTTTGTAGTGATTACCTGATTGCTTGAGGAACTTGTCTCTGTTTCATCAGACTTGGCCATTAGGGCTAGATTGACATAGCTGACATCTTCATCTTCATCCAAACCAACAGCTGCCCAGTCATTTTCTTGTGTAATAAAAGCCCTTTCCTTCTGTTTGAGTAGATCAAAGTATTTTTGCTTATAATCCACAGACTCAAGCCTTTTCTTGCTGGAATCTGACTTTCTACACTCATTTGCAAAATGCCCTGCCAAGCCACATTTGAAACATTTGAATTTTGACTTATCCACCATGTTTCTATATGGCTTGGCTGCTCCAAAGTTCTTCTTGAACTTGAGCTTGGCAAATCTTCTTGAAAGAAATGCTAGGTGCGCATCAATGTCCTCCATGTCATCTTGGCTCAATAAATCTTCACTTTATGCAGCTAGCCCCTTACCCTTATTCTCACAGACCTTTGAAGTTGATTCTACAGCTTCCATCTTCACTTCCTTCTCCTTTTCCAGATCAGCAACTAGTGCAATGGATCCTCCTTTCTTCTTTCCTCTCTCCATTCTTTCATCCTGCTCTATCTCAAGCTCATAGGTCTTAAGAATGCCATACAGTCTCTCTAAAGTAAACTACTTATAATCTTGTGAGTTTCTCAATGAGACTGTCATTGGTTTCCATTCCTTTGGAAGAGATCTAAGAAATTTCAGATTGGATTCGTTAGTCTGATAGACTCTTCCATGCAACTTAAGAGCATTTAGTAGTTTTTGGAATCTACTAAAAATGTCAGGGAGTGACTCACTTTCTTCATTATGAAAGTGCTCATATTGCTGAATCAGGAGCTGCATTTTATTTTCTCTTACTTGCTCAGTGCCATCACAAATTATCTGTATTGTGTCCCAAACTTCCTTGGCAGTTTTGCAGTTGATGATGTTATCAAACATATCTGCATCAACACCATTGAACAGAATGTTCATGGCCTTTTTATCTTTCCTGATTTGTTCAATGTCAGGATCAGACCATTCATGCCTTGGCTTTGGAACAGATGGCTCGTTTCCTGTTGCAGCTCTCATTGGAACATGAGGGCCTCTTTCTATGCAGTCCACATAGGCCTCATCTTGAGAAAGCATATGAAGATGCATCTTTACCTTCCAATGATGGTAATTATCTTTATCAAGAAAAGGAATCTTGACTCCAACATCTTTCTTATTCATCTTGCTGAATTGTTTTGATCTTTTAACTCTTTGTAGATTAAGAGCCTGCTCTGATACCAATTGTTAGTCCCTTAACAATGTAGCAAGAATTACAGAAGGGGGGTTGAATGGAATTCTTGAACCTTTTTCTTGAAATAAAAATGTTCAACTCGATTATAGATATATTTGTTTTGATTAGCACAATGCGGAATGTAAACTTAATTGAACCAAAACATAAGTAATTAAAAATAAGAGTCTTTAAAAACTTTCTGGTGGATTTAAACAATTCCACCAGAGATATATATAATATATCGAGAGGACTCTGTGTGCAGAAATGCTCACAGCTGCTTACAAATGGAACTACTGAGAATACAGGAAATGTTGAGGATTCTGCTTACAAAGATTTCTCTGTTTTTGTGGTTTTCAGCTATCTCAGTTATTTTTCTATTTGCTACTCTCTTGGTTTATATAATACCAAGATTACAAAGTCAAAAAGACTGAACAAATATAAAATCTAACAGTCTTAAGCTTTGCTGCTTTTCGTCCTCTATTACCCAGTTAATGGGCTTCCACAGTGTGTTTGTATACATCTCGACGGCTGTGTGTCAGCTTTCACTGTTCAATTGCTGTTTAAATTCTTCATATGATCATCCGTCGACTTTCAGAATATCCGTTGATGATTTAATTGATCATCCGTCGACTGCTATATTAAACATCCGTTGATAGTCATTTGATCATCCGTTGATGGCTTTGTTAATCATCCGTCGGTAGCTATTTTGGCACTTGACTCTATATCACTTATGCAGAATTACAAGACATCAATTATGTATAATTAATCAACCTATTCTGCATATCTATTTAAAATCAACATGACTTATATGCTACTACAGATTCTATACAAAGGTGCATACATAAATGTGCTACAAACTTATTATTACATAAGCTGCTCACTCGATGGATAATAAGTTAGTCATCCGTCGGGACTATAATGAGTTATCCGTCGGGACTATAATTCTTATCCGTCGAGTGCTACATAATTTCACTAAGTAAAATCTACTTAGATGTTTTGTTTATGAAATCATCAAGTACACAACATATGCACAACAGATTGCATCATAGACCTCTTGTGAAGCCAGGAGCTTGGCATTAATTCCCAATATTGTGACATATTCTTCTCTAAACCTTTCCAAGACCTGATCCATCTCCAAATTGAAGTCTTTTAATAATCAAGTATCCAAATTCCCATGTTGCTCAGCTTCATTGACTATTTTCTATTTCTGTTTGTAAGAACCCAAATTTTTGACATCGGTAAAAGACCTTTATGAATGGTAATATAATAACTTGAATTTTTGAGACCTTGTAAAACGTTTAATGAATAGTAACCCTGACGAGCGGGAAAAAATTTTGAGCCCACACTATGTAGTGCACGAGAAAATGAGTTTCGGAGTTGATATTACGATTATACGTATCAAATGAGTGTATGTAAACGCTATTAGTTTTCGAAGAAAACGAACTTTGAAAAACGACCGTATTTACGACTCATCGAGGATTACAGGAATCACAATATAATTACAAGATTAAAACCCTACGGATTTATATTCAAGTATGATAATTAAAAATATAAGGAATAAATGCGAAAGAAATTACGTCGCGAACCATTTACGAATAAGTATTACGAGAACGTTTAAGTGACCGAGCGAATGCGTAAACGATTAAATAAACGTAACACACTAACTAAACCATGGTAAGGAAGTAACCATGGTTACTTCATCAAATAGTGAGCTAACCATAGGATGACCAAGCTAGCTAGCAAATAGTGAGCTAAGGAAGCTAACCTTGTAGTTTAGCTTGTAAGCTAGCAAGCTACAAAGATATGTCCATGGATTTGGTGACAAGAATAAACCTAGAATGCTATCCTAGGAAGAATAAAATCAAGTTGCAAAGATATCAAGTCACCTTCCAAGAAGCAACCTAGAAATCATCCAAGAGAAGCAACCAAGTGCTATATATACCCCCCCCCCCCATTTTTTCTTCCATTCGGCCCCAAGGAAGAAAAGAAGGAATTCAAATTCCAAACTCCATGCTCTAGTTCTTGTAAAATCACCCAATTAATTCTCAAGCCTCCTAGCAATTAAACTAAGGTAATAAAATTCTTTCATCTCTTTTTATCAAGGTTTGATGGGTGAAATAAATTCAAGAAACTCACTAGTAAATAGTATGAATAGTAACCTCTCCTTGGTTTCATGATTTCAATGGTGTTTCTAGGCTCCAAAAATCATACCACGCACTTCCAAGCCTCCACCATACTCAAGAACACATCTCAAGCTTCCAAGAAAGGTAAAAATCTTTGGCCCAACTTTATTTAAGATTCATTTTTAAGATCCATTTAGTATGTGG
The DNA here is from genome assembly GCF_009905375.1 of Apium graveolens. Lineage (NCBI taxonomy): Eukaryota > Viridiplantae > Streptophyta > Magnoliopsida > Apiales > Apiaceae > Apium > Apium graveolens. Next base: position 30,589,605 of record NC_133651.1, read on the forward strand.
TAGAAAACTTAGTTTAAGAAGCGGTATTGTTGAGATCTTGAAGTTTAAAGTTGAGTAGATTTAAGGTTGATTGTTGTTGCCTCAATAACATGATGTTCTTAAGGGGAGTTTTTATAATGATGATGAAATGATGATTGTTGATGGTTGTGTTAAGAGTTAGGGCATAAACGAAACCCCGATCGTAAGCGTAACTCCGTTAAAACCAACGAATCGTAACATTAAGTTTCTGCAGAAAGTCCCAAAGTTGTAAACTATAGTTTCTTGAAAAATAACCCTTGATTATGATAGGAAATTTTATAAGGATCGTTTAGGCACTTGAATCGCTTGATTCCGATTTACGGATCAAAAGTTATGGTCGTTTTAGTAAAACTGATTTACAGGACAAAAACTGCTACAAATCACGAACTTTGAAAATATAAAGTATTGACTTAAAAGTGCTCATAAATCATGAAATTTCTACAACGAGTAAAATATTCAGTTTCCTATCTGCCATAAAAATTTCAAGTGAAAATAATGATTTCTCAATTTTATAAAATATCGGAGCCGAGGCCGCGCGAGTAGAAACCGTAAGAATCTTTAAGCGAAACCAACAACGATAATGAGAATGAACTCAAGATACTTAGAAAAATGAAGCGACCATGATGTGAATAAGGACTTAAAGGAATAATAAGGGTAGTATAAGTAGAGAGGGTGCATAATAAATAGCGCATGAGTGCGAGTTGCCGTAAATTAAAATGGGACCTAACGAAATGAATTGTGTTTGTGGTCATAGATTTCCGAGCGGAACCTAGAGCATCCTCCACCTCGAGATACCCAGGAAAGTTTTCAAACCCTGCCTTTTAAGAACTGTTGTGTTGTGAATATTTTACAAAACTGTGATATATGCATAAGATTGTTTTAAAATGTTTTACTAAGTTTGAGATGTATTACATTACTCAATTATTGATAATTTCTAGTATATGTTCATACCGAGTTCAAAATATTATATTTAGACCGAGAGTCGGTCGGTGTAAGCTTATAAAAACCCGGAGGTATCCCGGAGGAGTTTATAATTGAGGACGTTAACGCTAGCGAGTAGTGTGGCGTGTATGTATTTTAGACCAAGGATCAGTCAGTTAAATTGATGAAAACCCGGAAGTATTCCGGAGGTGATTATTTAAGAATATTAACGCTACAGTAGAGCGTGATGTATAAGTCGTAAGACCGAGAGTCAGTCAGTTTTGTTTTATAAAGTATAAACCCGGGAATCATCCCGGAGATGTTTTGGACGATTATAAGTCCATATTAGTACATTTTAAAAGGGACTCATCGTCCACTTACGAAACATTAAAACACCTCGATTTTTTTTAAAATGATTTCCTAGAGCATATTCCCTCAACTATATTTTATTGATTCGGATAGTAAATATTTTATACGTATTCATTTATTATAAGAGTAGTATACTTCAACGTTTATTTATTCAAACCCGATTAAACATTTTAGATTATTAATTATGTAAACACAAACTAGTTGAGGAATATTATTTAAATAAATCTTTTAGAGAGTAAACTCATTCGAGGTATGATTAATATCAATTACCATTTAATTATTTATAGACTATTATTTAATTAATTATTATTTATTAAAGGATTGTTATTGATTTAAAGATCACAGATCCTGATATACTTTCTGATTTAGAAGTATTATTTCAATAATTTCAGATCATCGGTGAATATTATCCCGACTTATTATTATATTGAATATAGTTTCGAGAAGAAACTTTTCCCCCTTATTAATTATCTGTTGACAACGGTCAACTCACATCCTTAGTACTTCCTCCGAAATTCTCGGAAGTACGTATATACATATATATACACTTATATCTTAAAGAGATAAACTATTTCTATCAACAAGCAAAATGCTTGGGAAACTATCATGTGGTTCGAGTTCTCGAGATTGATAGAATTCTTTTAAAAGACAATGGAGGGGTAGACTCTGGTACTATGTGTGCTAGATGGGCTACCAAAGGTACCGCAGGCGAAGGTACTCAGTGTACTCAGGAACTTGTGAAGTATGTGCATACCCGAAAATGGGACACGTAGCCCGAATGTGGCCAGGGTGATACCCGAGAGATGACGGTTTCATCCTTTTACTAGTAAAGAAGGTTACTTCCATAGTACGACTGACCATCGTATGCGGTGGCTCCAGTGAAGCCTAGGTGCTGGGATTACTACTAAGGTATTCGCGGGTTATAAAAATCCACTAAAGGATTGTTTTCATAAGAAGGTGTGTATCACCTAGGAAAACTATTTTGAAGAAAACGTATTTATCATATATGATGTTTTATGTGAATTTATCATACAGTCATTTTCATACTGTACATTATTATGCTGGGCATTATAGCTCACTCTTGCTTTCTTTTAAATGACACAACACAACAGATAACAGTATGCCGGTGTGGGACTTAGTCGCTTGCAGTCATGGGGAGGATCCCTGGCAACTTTGTCTCAGGTGTGCTAGAGTATCAGATAGATATAATATATCAGTCGTAATTATTGTAACTTCATGTAGAGGTTATAAATAATTGTTTGAGATCCTGTAAAGTACATTTGAGTGTAATAAAAGAAATTTACATTTTGTACGTCATTTCTAAGGCTATAACTTGTGTGTGTGAGTATGAGATTGGGGTCTGTTGGATTATTGAATCAATACCAGGTTACACATGAGAAGGATGGCGTGACGACCCAGATTCTTGACCCCGGATTTGGGGGCGTTACAGAAATGGTATCAGAGCATTAAGTTATAGTTCTAAAAAACGAGAGTGTTATGAGTCTGTCTAGATGTGAGATTTCGTGAGAGCTCATATAGAGTTCATCATTGGACTACCGGATGTAGCCCAATGGGTAGGTAAGGATAAGTGTATATTTGAGGTATTAAAGTATGACTAATGAGACCATTAGAGATTATCAGAATGATGAGGAGAAAAATTAGAATCATATTTGATTTGTCAAGGATATGGATGTAGAACTTGGAGCTGAGTCTCCGGAGCATTTGGGGTAAAGACGATATTATCAACACCATATGTAAATTTTGATAACACGAGCCTTGTTACCTGTAGTTCTGTGTAGGTTGCCCAAGAAGGGGCATCACATGTGAGTACCAAAAAGTCTAATTATTAATATACAGTTGAGGTTATTGACCCAGATTAGTTGAAGTTGTGATTTTACCAATGAGAAGGTGAATATCGTATTACAAACGAATTCAGCAGAAATAGTGTCTGATATACCCTTGAGGATTTTTATTTCCATTAAGGAAGATTTGAATATGATATACAAATGTCATCGTAAGACAACTACACTACATGATATTATTAGTACGCTTAACATGAAGAGTTATGATGGTTTAGCTCAGAGATCGAGAGCATCGAGAATTGATGGCATGACTACAATTTGATGGCATAAGATTACAACGAGCGATGGTTTGATCTTAGAACCTTTTAAAAGGATAGACCAGTGAGTCTAGAGCGGAATTTTTTGGTAGAAATGATGTCAGAGGCAACGTATATATACACGTAGACCTCTAATATATTCGGTAACATATGTTCAATTACACACACATGCCACTGAACTTATGGACTGCATTGAGATCCCTAAGAGATCTCTTTGATCTGTTCCCAGGGGGAACTGGCCACTTATAGTTAGTAACAGATGCGTGTAGCAGGCAACTATCGGCTTAACGAATGTTTTGGAATATTTCTGAGTAAGGTCTTCGAGGTAAAACACTCGAATGACAGATATATGTGTGAAAGTCAATTTAGTAAACGATTTTAAAATGATGTTGAAAGAGAAACTATTTGAAACATGGAATTACGAAGAAGAAGAGGTGGGATCATCCTCAGATGGATAATAAAGAGAGTTAGGATAATTAGTGAGATATTTTGGCACCTACTTACCGTCATGTTACTCCCTCCAAATTGTTGATCATTCGTATCGCCTTGATAATTCATATCAGGCAATCCTTTTCATTCCCTACTTTGAACTTTTGATGTGACCATATTGAATAATCTTTCTCCGTATCAGGACTTGTTCAATTCTTTTAGTTAAATCCATGAACTTTCATTCATAGATTATGATCTTCTTGTTCAACTCAGAAATATTTATACCTCATTTCAATTATCCAATAGATTTTTATATATATGTATATATATAAATTTTCCCTCAATTCATCGATGAATATTCATAATGAGTATCTTCATTAGATTCTTCTTTCATACTTATTCTTCTCAATCGAGATTGTAAATATCTAACAAATTGTTAAAAATGTGGATGATCTAATATCCATATATTCCTCGGGAATCCTTTTCCTCTAATCGGGATGAAATTTTATATTGAACATTGAAATCATAGTAAGGTTATCAATTTGATATTGGTATTCCGATTCAATTCTATTTAAAGATCTGATAAAGTAGGTGAACTAGGGCACCTATGACTGTACCCTTTATTTGGAAAGAAATATTTGATAAGAGGCTATCGATTGTTCCGATGCCAAGACCACTCGGTTTAGAGTTATAATTGTCTTTCTCAGCCCAAATTAAAAAAAACTCTTTATTTCAAAATCGTCATCCAGTGGCCACAATTTCTTCAGTGGTTACGATGTTGAGATTTTTGCAAACAAACTGAAATATGCCTAGTTGCATATGTTCTCATGAATGACTAGTTAATTGTCCTAACTAGTCAAAATTTTAATTAATACGACAAAAGCCTAGCTAATCGTCCTAGCTAGTTGCTATGGGCCAAACCAATTGTGCTGGCCATTTTCTTAGCCGGTTAATAATATTGCTTGATATGGACTAGTTATTATTTTGCTAGTTCCACTTCCAATAAAATTTTGATTATTCCATAATGCATTATACATGCCAGATTTAATTGTTGATGAAATTTTCAAAGAATGATTTACTTGAGACCTAACTAGGTCGCCCACTCAAACGAGAATTCATATTCAGTTTTATGAAATATTTTGTTCATGAAATATTTTATTTTTTCGTTGTATAACGAATAACCAATTAAAATTACAAAGTGATTGAAGAACAATATACTTCCTTATTTATTAATCATTGAATCGAATTCCTTCTTTAAAAATAGCACCTCTTTGAGACCTCAATGGTTAACCTTTGGTTGAGGATGTTATTCGATATTTGTTTCATTTTTCAGGAAGAAAAGTATTCCTTCAATGGAAAAATCTTACAAGTATCATTCGTATGATGTTATTATTCAGCAAACATTGCTTTCAATGGATATTCTCCATAATATCACAATATAGAATTCTAAAGACATGGAAGGATAATCCTTGTTACATTCTTCCTTCCAAGTTATAAATCTTCTGAGTATTGCGACTCTTTTATTCAGAGCTCATTATTTGTTCAGATGTTAGATTTTGAAACCTTGTTAAGACTGTCTAAATTTCATCGATATCGTGAAAATCATTTTTCCAAGGCTAATTGTCTTCCCAACAAAGAGGGATATAGTTGAGAACCGATTGTTATAATATGAGACTGAAAGCTCAGTGCTATGATGGTGCAATCGGAGAATCGTGATGGGTAAGTTGTTTTAAAAAGAAGAACACCATGTTTATTTATTATCATAAGTATCTTTAATATGGTTATAGAAGAACGAAAATAGGGATACAACGTGATTAGTGAGGTACACTTCTATGAAACATTATCGGGATAGGTGCTAATAAACTCGAGAAAGACCAAGCATGTATGAATTTGAGGAATAAGATTTTTAAAAAGGTTAAGGTAAGGTTAGTAGCAATCCCGTGCTAGAAATACTCGACGATAAAAATAGGATGTTGCGTGAAGTCTAATGATATGTCTACGCAGCTTAAGGAGCGTGACATAAGGCTTTCTAATAATAATCTAGAATAATTGTGATAAGGTTCGGACTGAAAGGGACAAGGAGTTTACTTATGAGGAAATTTGGAAAAAAAAAATTACACAGAACCCGAGATAGAGGATATAGTCAAAATGATTAAAGGCCATGATTGAGGAATTTATTATCATCAAGGAAAGGCCAATGTGTTGGCCGATACTATAAGTAGGAAAACATATATAGAGGATGACAAATCTCAGAATAACTGATGAGAAGGATCGCATGAAAAGAACGCTTTATTACTTAACAAGAAGACTTAAAGATGCCTAAAAACATAAACGGATATTAGTCGTGACAGAATATGAATGGGGATGTCATCGAGTAGGTAAGTAAGTATTCGACAGAGTTAGAAAATGAAAACGGAAAGGCAAAGGGTTAAAATTTTGGCAATTTCAACTTGTAGATGACCCAAATAGGGTTAGGAGTTGATTATAATGAATTTTGAAGAAGGATTATTAAGAACCAAGTTAGCCATCGTGCTATTTGAGGATTTTGAGTGATAGATTAAATAAGACCACTTACTTTATTATGCAAACAATAGATGTCCACTTTACAAAATTGATATGAACGCGGAAGAGATAATTGGGACAGAGAGACCCCGTGATGACTGCGCCACACAAGAACCCAAGATTTAATTTCACAACGGGACTATTTCCCAAGATATTTTATGAAAAGGACGGACAGAGGCATGACTTAGAGTTCTCAAATCGACAAGTAGAACGAGAGGACTATCCTGATCATTGAAGATACGTCTAGCGGCTTACCTTTTATTTGGAAAGGTTTAGAGAATCATCTATTATTGACGGATAATTCGTGTAGATGTACTTACCACGCTAGCATACGAAAAATAGTAGCCGATATCTCTTGCGAAGGGCAACGTGAAAAGAATGAAGAATGTCATTGTCAGAACTGATAGAAGGCAAAGAAGATCGTACACGCCCTATAAAGATCACTAGTAATAGGTACCAATAAACGTGAATACGTCTAAGGCGCTAGCGAGAGTAATGAGTACGACCCAGAAAGTGTCGTAGTACTGTAGATATTATACGGGGAATGATTAAAGAAGTCCGACCAATGACGGACGCTGAACATTGCACGATCCTAAAACGTGTCAATAAATTGCGTATGAAATGGTACTTCCTTCAAGATTGCAACAGGACAATGACGTGCTTTACGTTACTACGGGAAGAAATGTTAAATCTGGTGCTAAGCATGTAGCAGGAGACGAGCGTGTAGAAATGCGACGGGAACTTCTTACATAGAATAATCGACAGAAATGATACGCCCAGAATGGGAAAACGTTAAGGAATGAAACTCTAGCACTAGTAGGAGCGATGTAGGGGAAATAAATAAGTTGAAGGATGATTCCAAACACTAGAAGATACACTAATCGTCCATGTTATCAATTTTTAAGGGGAATGAAGTGGCCAGTTGACGTTAATTAAATTATCGACAATAACGAGTATCATGCGTGCATTGGAACGGCTAAAAAGTTTGTACGAAAGAAAGAATCGTTCTATCTTAGGTTGGGAAGAAATTGGTAAACGGAGGATAATGTACCATAGTTGAGTCAACAGACCAAAGAAATTCCTAGAACTTATCAGAACCCGGCTAATGGCAGCCCAGGATGAACAATAGAGATATGCGGACCAGAACTATAAAGACAGAAAGTACGAAGTAGCAGACCAAGTATTGTTGAGAGTACCTCCCGAGGAGGGAGTGATGAGATTCGAAAGGGAAAGGAATGTTGAACGCAAGATTTATTGGACCAGTTGAGGAATTAAAGGACTAAGAAAGTTGACTTATAAATTAGCACCATCGTCGAACGGTCACCAAGTTTATAACGAGTACCACGAATCGAGGTTAGGAAACTTAACTGTCAGAACTAAACATATAATTGAAAATGAGCTAATAAACTCGTAGCCAGACTTAGCATATATCGAGTAACGTGTAGAGGTCATAAGACTACAAGGACGAGCACCCGGATATATATTGGATGGATGAGTGGAAATTTTATGAAGAGATCAAATACTGCAAGGTCAACGCGAGAACTCGAGGTTCTCATGCGAGAAGCATATCCCTACCTGTTTCTGAATTGATTCCGGGACGGAATCCTTTTAAGGAGGGAAGACTGTAAGAACCCAAATTTTTGATATCGGTAAAAGACCTTTATGAATGGTAATATAATAACCTGAATTTTTGAGACCTTGTAAAATGTTTAATAAATAGTAACCCTGACGAGCGGGAAAAACTTTTGAGCCCACACTATGTAGTGCACGAGAAAATGAGTTTCTGAATTGATATTACGATTATACGTATCAAATGAGTGTATGTAAACGCTATTAGTTTTCGAAGAAAATGAACTTTGAAAAATGACCGTATTTATGACTCATCGAGGATTACGGGAATCACAATATAATTACAAGATTAAAACCCTACGGATTTATATTCAAGTATGATAATTAAAAATATAAGGAATAAATACGAAAGGAATTACGTCTTGAACCATTTACGAATAACTATTACGAGAACGTTTAAGCGACCGAGCGAACGTGTAAACGATTAAATAAACGTAACACACTAAATAAACCATGGTAAGGAACTAACCATGGTTACTTCATCAAATAGTGAGCTAACCATAGGATGACCAAGCTAGCTAGCAAATAGTGAGCTAAGGAAGCTAACCTTGTAGTTTAGCTTGTAAGCTAGGAAGCTACAAAGATATGTTCATGGATTTGGTGACAAAAATAAACCTAGAATGCTATCCTAGGAAGAATAAAATCAATTTGCAAAGATATCAAGTCACCTTCCAAGAAGCAACCTAGAAATCATCCAAGAGAAGCAACCAAGTGCTATAAATACCCCCCCCCCATTTTTTCTTCCATTCGCCCCCAAGGAAGAAAAGAAGGAATTCAAATTCTAAACTACATGCTCTACTTCTTGTAAAATCACCCAATTAATTCTAAAGCCTCCTAGAAATTAAAATAAGGTAAGAAAATTCTTTCATCTCTTTTTATCAAGGTTTGATGGGTGAAATAAATTCAAAAAACTCACTAGTGAATAGTATGAATAGTAACCTCTCCTTGGTTTCTTGATTTCAATGGTGGTTCTAGGCTCCAAAAATCATACCAAGCACTTCCAAGCCTCCACCATACTCAAGAACACATCTCAATCTTATAAGAAAGGTAATATTTGGCCCAACTTTATTTAAGATTCATTTTTAAGATCCATTTAGTATGTGGTAGAAAACCTAGTTTAAGAAGTGGTATTGTTGAGATCTTGAAGTTTAAAGTTGAGTAGATTTAAGGTTGATTGTAGTTGCCTCAAGAACATGATGTTCTTGAGAGGAGTTTGTATGATGATTATGAAATGATGATTGTTGATGGTTGTGTTAAGAGTTAGGGCGTAAACGAAACCCCGATCGTAAGCGTAACTCCGTTAAAACCAACGAATCGTAACATTAAGTTCTGCAGAAAGTCCAAAGTTTTAAACTGTAGTTTCTTTAAAAAATACCCCTTGATTATGATAGGAAATGTTATAAGTATCATTTAGGCGCTTGAATCGCTTGATTCCGATTTACGGATCAAAAGTTATGGTCGTTTTAGTAAAACTGATTTACGCGACAAAAACTGCTACAAATCACGAATTTTGAAAATATAAAGGATTGACTTTAAAGTTCTCATAAATCATAAAATTTCTACAGAGAGTAAAATATTTAGTTTCCTAACTTTCATAAAAATTTCAAGTGAAAATAATGATTTCTCAATTTTATAAAAATATCGGAGCCGAGGTCGCGCGAGTAGAAACCGTAAGAATCTTTAAGCGAAGCCAACAACGATAATGAGAATGAACTCAAGATGCTTAGAAAAATGAAGCGACCATGATGTGAATAAGGACTTAAAGGAATAATAAGGGTAGTATAAGTAGAGAGGGTGCATAATAAATAGCGCATGAGTGCGAGTCGCCGTAAATTAGAACGGGATCTAACGAAATGAATTGTATTTGTGGTCATAGATTTCCGAGCGGAACCTAGAGCATCCTCCACCTCGAGATACCCAGGCAAGTTTTCAAACCCTACCTTTTAAGAACTGTTGTATTGTGAACATTTTACAAAACTGTGATATATGCATAAGATTGCTTTAAACTATTTTACGAAGTTTGAGATGTATTACATTACTCAATTGTTGATAATTTCTAGTATATGTTCATATCGAGTTCGAAATATTATATTTAGATCGAGAGGCGGTCGGTGTAAGCTTATAGAAACCTGGAGGTATCCCGGTGGAGTTTATAATTGAGGACGTTAACGCTAGCGAGTAGCGTGGCGTGTATATATTTTAGACCAAGGATCGGTCAGTTAAATTGATGAAAACTCGGAAGTATTCCGGAGGTACTTATTTAAGAATATTAACACTACAGTAGAGCGTGATGTATAATCGTAATACCGAGAGTCGGTCAGTTTTGTTTTATAAAGTATAAACCCGGGAATCATCCCGGAGATGTTTTGGACGATTATAAGTCCATATTAGTACGTTTTAAAAGGGACTCATCGTCCACTTATGAAACTGATAGGGATAAATAAGTCCTGATTTTATAATTAATAGGCTGCTGGGCCCAATAAGAAGATGTATGATATTCAGACCAGAAAGGTTAAGCCTGATGGACCAGATCAGGCCTGGTGGAATAAAAAAGGCCCAAAAGCCCTGATTATTAATTAATTTCATAATTAATTAATAAGGGAAAAATCAGCTATTGAGAAGAGTCCCGATAAGGATATAAATCCTTATAGATTAGCCTCAAGGGGACCTAAAAGGATAAGGAATCAGCTTCCTACTTCCTAGGACTCCTAAGTCTATTCTAATTATGAGACTTGCCCACCAGGTCTCCTATACCAAGTCCAATTCAAGGACTCCCAACATCTATAAAAGGGGCCTCACCCCACAAATCAGAACTACGTTTTTTTGGCTTGATTCTCTAATTCACAGAGATACGTAGGCATCTCGTAAAGGCAGAGTTAAGCTACGATACACGAGAGCAGCCATTAAAGGCCTTGAGCTCCCGAATCTTAGTAATAAATACAACAAATAATAACCTTAGTTTTTTATCCATAACATTTGGCTCCGTCTGTGGGAAGCACAACAACAACCATGGCGAGAACACGGAGAACAATTGGAGCTCTAAAGGAAGGAACACCAACCCAGGTGATTTCATCAACCGTGGAGGTTCCTCCCCATTCAACTTATGCATCTACTCAGGAGGAAGCCCAGACAAGGGCAACTCAACCCCAGCTACAAGGGACAACTCCCCCGATTCAAGGTACGAATCCTCAAGTTCAACAAATACATATACCTATAAATTCTCGACCTGTCGGGTATGAATATTCAACTATTGTTACTACTAACCCCCCTTATGGGATGCCCCTTCACCCTGAGGTTGGAGGAAGCGGATATGCTGGGCGAAGCCAAGCACGAGGGCGGTCGCCCCCCTATATACGAGGTTTGGGTCCTATCCCTGAGGATCGGGAATTTTCTGGTCCATACACTGAGAGAGACTCTGAATCTTCGGATGATGAAGTGGCCCCGAGAAGGAGGCGTCCTGGAAAAGAGCCAATGGCCGATGGAAGGCAACGCCCCCAAAGCACCCCAGGGGCGAATCCCCAAGAAGTGCAGGAAAGGATCAGGGCTCATGAGGCTGAAATCCAAAGGCTGAGGCGTTATTTGGAGGCTCACCAGGCCACCAGACCCCACATACCTCCTAAGGGGAGAAATCCTCCTCCTATCATAGACCTGGATGGTCCGGTAAGAAGAAGGGCTGATGTCCCAAGAACTGATCCAAGCAATCTCCTTCCCCTTGGAGATCCTGATGATCCAACTCCACCTTTCACAGAAGAAATAATGAATGCCCATATTTCAAGAAAATTCAAGATGCCCACTATCAAAGCCTATGATGGCACGGGTGACCCCGCTAATCATGTTAGGACATTCTCTAATGCACTGCTGCTGCAACCCGTGAATGATGCTATAAAGTGTCGGGCCTTCCCTCAAACCCTGTCGGGTATGGCTCAAAGATGGTACAGTCGCTTGCCCCCAAACTCTATTGGATCATTCAAAGAATTAAGTCAGGCTTTTATTAAGCAATTCATCAGTGGAAGAGTCCATGAGAAAAGTTCAGCATCTCTTATGAGTCTTGTGCAGGGAGCTAAGGAATCCTTGAGGGATTACCTGAATCGTTTTACAAAGGAGGCTTTAAAAGTCCCAGACCTTGATGATAAGGTAGCCATGATAGCACTGCAACAAGGAACTAGGGATGAGTTTTTCAAGATGTCCTTGGCCAAACGACCCCCTGAAAACATGTTGCAACTCCAAGAGAGGGCAGGTAAGTATATCAAAGTTGAAGAAAGCATGAGGAAGACCGTAGTAAGTAATGAGCCCACTGGAGGCAAGAAGCGAAAAACTGATCTGGAGTATATCGCTAAGGAAAAATATCCTAGAACCGAACAAAACCCTGATTCAACCCCCAAGAAGGGAGGACCTGGGCAAAAGTTCACTGAATACGCTAAGCTGAGTGCTCCTAGAAGTCAGATTTTGATGGAGATTGAGAAAGATAGAGATATTCGCTGGCCTAAGCCCTTGAAGGCTGATCCCGCCAAGCTAGATAAGAGCAAGTATTGCAGGTTTCACAAGGATGTTGGCCATGACACCGATGAGTGTAGGTAATTGAAAGATGAAATTGAGTTTTTAATTCGAAAAGGAAGGTTGAACAAGTATACTGGAGATGGAGGGGACAGAAACAATAATGGAAGGAAGAACTTTGAAGATCGTAGGAGGGACCAAGACGATCAGGGGCGGAATCCCCAACCTAGAGGGCCGGTTATAAATGCAATTTTTGGAGGACCACGACGCCCTCGAGGACCTGTGATAAACACGATCTTTGGAGGTCCAACTGCTGCTGGATTGTCCAAAAATTCCAGAAAGGCATACACCAGGGAGGTTATGCATATTGTTGGCGAAGCCCCGAAGAGGGCCAGGACAGAAGTAACATTGGCTTTTGATGATTCCGACCTAGAGGGCGTGAAGTTTCCCGATGACGACCCGCTCGTCATAACACCGATAATAGGAAATAGCCCGGTTAAGAGGGTCCTTGTGGATAATGGTGCTTCTGTGGATATCTTGCTCCACGACACCTTTCTAAGGATGGGGTATAACGACTCCCAGTTGACACCAACCGACACGCCGATATATGGATTTGCTGGAGTAGAATGTCCTGTGGAAGGGATAATCAAATTGCCAACCACCATAGGTACGGAGCCAAGGCAAACAACGCAGATGCTGGATTTCGTGGTGGTAAAGGCTAGTTCAACTTATAATGCTATCATGGGGAGAACAGGGATACATGCCTTCAAGGCAGTCCCCTCTTCCTACCATTCAGTTATGAAGTTTCCCACCCGAAACGGGATTGGAGAAGAGAGAGGAGATCAAAAAATGGCTAGAAGCTGTTATGTGGCCTCTTTGAGGGCAGATGGAGTCGGGGGCAGGTTCTTCCTATTGAAGATATGGATGTTCGAGAAAATGATGAGGATAGAGGAAGGCCAGCAGAAGAATTAGTTTCGGTTCCTTTAGACCCCAAGAATCCTGAGAGGATGACTTTCATTGGAGCCACATTAGAGGAGCCCCTTAGAGGGAAGTTAGTGAAATTCTTGCAAGAAAATAGTGATGTGTTTGCATGGTCAGCAGCTGATATGCCAGGCATAGACCCGGAGTTAATTACTCACAAGCTAAATGTGGATCCAAGCCGGAAGATAGTGAAACAAAAGAAAAGAAATTTTGCCCCGGAAAGACAAGAGGCTATAAAACAGGAAGTAGAAAAGCTCTTAGAGGCTGGTTTCATTGAGGAGATTCAATTTCCGGAGTGGTTAGCAAACCCTGTAATGGTGAAGAAGGCTAATGGAAAGTGGAGGAGGTGTATAGACTTCACTGATTTGAATGATGCATGCCCCAAAGACTGTTTTCCGCTGCCTAGAATTGATACTTTGATTGATGCCACTGCTGGACATGAGATGCTGAGTTTCATGGATGGATTTAGCGGATACAACCAGATTAAAATGCATAAGGATGACATTCCAAAGGTATCATTTATCACTGACTTTGGTGTTTATTGTTATCTTGTTATGGCGTTTGGTCTCAAGAATGCAGGAGCCACCTATCAAAGGTTGGTGAATAAAATTTTTAAGGATCTTATTGGTAAGACTATGGAAGTTTATGTTGATGATATGTTAGTCAAGAGTCTAGTAAAGACTGATCATATAGCCCATTTAAGGGAAGCTTTTGAGGTCCTGAGGTACCACAAGATGATGTTGAATCCTACGAAGTGTGCTTTCGGAGTAGGAACTGGAAAATTCTTGGGATTGATGGTCTCAAAAAGAGGAATTGAGGCTAACCCCGATAAAATAAAGGCGATCCTGGACATGGAACCACCAAAAACCATCAAGGATGTTCAGACGCTCACAGGAAGGGTTGCTGCGCTAGGACAATTCATCTCCAAGTCAGGAGACAAGTGCTTGTCATTTTTCAAGTCACTAAAGAGCATCAAAGGCTTTGTATGGAGTGAGGAAAATCAGAAGGCATTTGAAGAGTTAAAGAAGTATATGGGCCAGGCCCCGTTGTTGGCCAAGCCAGTTCTGAATGAAGTTTTATTCTTGTACTTGGCTGTTTCAGAGAGCGCCTTGAGCGCGGTGTTGGTTAAGGAGGAACTGAAGGTCCAGAAACCTGTATACTATGTCAGCAAAATTTTGCATGGCGCTGAGTTGAATTATTCAACTATTGAGAAATTCGCTCTAGCCTTGGTAATGGCTTCAAGAAAACTGCGTCCTTACTTTCAGGCTCATCGGATTGAGGTGCTAACGAATCAGCCACTGAGAAATATCATTCACAGTCCCAAGGCAAGTGGGAGATTGATTAAGTGAGCAATAGAGTTGGGAGAGTTCGATCTCAAGTATAAGCCACGTACGGCCATAAAAGCCCAGGCACTAGCTGACTTCGTGGTGGAATGTACCATACCCAACCAAGAAGTCGGGGGGCAGGAAGATGCCATACCTCAAGACAAGGGAGTCGATAATGAAAGCAAAGAGAAGGATGATAAAGAGTATTGGGTTCTCTATTTTGATGGAGCATCAAAAACAAACTCCAGTGGAGCAGGGTTGGTTTTGCAAAGCCCTGATGGGTTCTTAATTGAGTATGCTATGAAGCTAGACTTCCCAACCACAAATAATGAGGCAGAATATGAAGCCCTGATAGCTGGCCTTGGTCTAGCTGGGACACTTAGAGTCAAAAACTTAAAGGTCCGCGGAGACTCAAAGCTTATCATATCCCAGGTAAAGGGAGAATTTGAGGCAAGGGATGATACGATGGCTAAGTATGTATGCCTAGTAAGGGCTGTGATGACTCAATTTAATGAATGCCATGTTGAACACATTCCAAGGGAAGAAAATGCTAAGGCAGATGCGCTATCAAAGTTTGCTTCATCTGAGATAGAAGAAAGTTCAGGAAGTGTATACTTCCATGTATTGAAGACACGAAGCATAGATGTTAAGCTTGTGGCTCCCATAGGCCTGGGGACGTCATAGATTGATCCCATCAAGGCTCACATTCAGACCGGTTGGTTGCCAAGTGATGCAACTGAAGCATGGAAGTTAACTATTCGAGCACTAAGGTACTCTTTGATAGATGGGATTCTGTATAAAAGATCTTTCGTGGTTCCTTACTTAAGGTGTCTCAGGCCCGATGAGGCACGCTTGGCTCTTGAGGAAGTGCATGAAGGTATTTGTGGGCAACACCTGGGGGGCAGGGCCTTGGCTCATAAGATAACCCATTTAGGCTTCTATTGGCCAGAAATGATGGCTGATGCCAAAGAATATGTGAAGAAGTGTGATCGCTGTCAGAAGCATGCACCAGTTGTTAGACAACCCCCCGAGATGCTGACCTCTATCAACTCCCCAATCCCCTTTGCTATGTGGGGGATGGATATTCTAGGGCCTTTCCCTATGGCCACAGCACAAAGGAAGTTTCTGATTGTAGTCATTGATTATTTCACTAAGTGGATTGAAGCCAAGCCCTTGGCCAAAATCACAACTAAGCAGGTTGCACAATTCCTGTGGGAAAACATTATGTGCCGATATGGGATTCCCCATATCCTCGTCACTGACAATGGAACACAATTCAACAATGAGGAATTCAAGAAGTATTGTGAAGAAAATGAAATTGAGTTACGGTTCACCTCTGTGGCTCACCCGCAAGCCAATGGGCAAGCGGAGGTAGCAAATCGGATAATCCTGGATGGACTACGGAAGAGGATCGAGAAGTCAAGAAATAATTGGGTGGATGAGATACTTCCAATACTATGGGCCTATAGGACTACCTGTAGAGTCACGACTGGAGCAACTCCCTTCATGTTGGCATATGGGGCAGAACAGTGGTTCCCGTGGAGATATCACATTCTTCTCCAAGAATTCAAGCTTTCAATGCTGGGGAAAATGAGGAAGGGCAAAGGTTGGCGCTGGACTTAATTGATGAAGTGCGAGATAAGGCACATGCAAAGATAGTAGAGTATCAGAAAAAGGCTTCGTTCTACTACAACCTAAGGGTTAAAGAGAGGTTTTTCAAACAAGGTGATCTAGTCTTGAGAAAAATAGAGGCTTCTGGTGTCGGACAGAAAGGAAAGCTAGCCCCAAATTGGGAAGGGCCGTACAGAGTCAAGATCGTTCAGGGTAGAGGAACCTACAAGCTGGAAACTATGGATGGTTTTGAAGTCCCGAGGACCTGGCACGCACAAAACCTGAAGGTTTACTACGTGTAAGATAGGCGAAGTATGATTCTCACTTGTCATTGTGACAAGTAGGTTTAAAAGCACCTGGAAGCTTTGCTTGCGTAGGATTTTATATTCCAGTAGAATTTACATTGTCTAGTTATTATTGATTAGGGTCGAACCCATGCTATGTAAGGTTTTGAAAAACCAGACTTCATATTAAAGAGTTTGAAATTATTTCAATCCAAGGATGTTTAAGATTCAAATGCATATTAAGATTGTAAAGTCAAAACAGAAAAAGGCAAGAAAAGCAACATATAAAATATAAGCCCCGAAAGGTAATAAGTTCTGAATACGATTAAGTCAATACATAGAAAGCCACAATGGGCCAAACAAGAAAAACAAAATACTCAAAGATCCTTGAAGAAGTCATCATCGATGTTTCCTTCATCGGCAGCAGAAGAAGGAACTGGAACAGGATCAGCACCTCGAGGAGAAACAGCTGCGGCCTGAGCAGAAGAAGCAAGAATAGGAGAAAGAGGGATATCATCAAGAAGAGGCTCTTTCCCAGGAATATCAGGGACTGGATAGGCAGTGAGAGTCACCTCCGGAATCTTCTTCCCAATCTCCTCTACTATCTGCTCCCAACAGCTAGAAAAGGTCTCCGGGAAGTTAGCATCGTACTCAGCATTTAGGACATCCTGAAAGTCCTGAGATGCCTTATACTCAGCTATCACCTCAGCTCGGGCCCTTTGAGCATCCAGCTCCAGCTTACAAACTTTCTCCTTCTCATCCGCCAGCTCCTTCTCTACCTCACGGAAATGAGTGAAGTTGGCCTCGGAAGCCTTGAGGTACCTATCCCTGTCCCTCTCAGCAATAGTTAGGCTGGTCCTCACATCCTTCAAATTGTGAAGGGCAGCCTGGAGATAGGTATTCATCTGCACGAACATATCAAAGTACAGTAAGTAATTAAAAAAAACAGTTAAAAAAGGAAGAGGCTTACAGAAGCCACGGCCTGAGCACCCAGACGCTCAATCTGTAGGTCATCAGAAGACTCTACGATCTCAGCCCTGTCACGAGGCGTGATCACACTCTGAGACCAAACGGCAGCAGCCTCGGAACTCCCTACCACCGTGTCCCTCCTCTGAAGGCCCCAAGTGACGGTGAAGGGAGAGGTATCTTCATCAAGGCTAGGAGGCCTCTGGGATAAAAAGGTAGGGACGGCCTCCTGAACTGTGACTGAAGGGCCGTCACCAATCCTAACTCGCTTGTCGCGGTGGGTCTCAACAGCAGAGCCCTTGGCGGCACGGGCCTCCCGCTTCTTGAAGATCGTGTCCAAAGTGACCCTAGCTGCAGGCAAATACGAGCACGTAAGAAAAAGGACAAATAGAGAATGGAGAAAATGGAACAAAAAGGGGAAAGAAATACCCTCGGGACCAAGGTCACTTAGACCTAAACCTTGCAAATTACCCTCTAAAAGGATGAGAGCGCAATGGTGCAAGTTATCAGCAGTAATGGCCTTGATGGCCGCATCCTCATCTATCCCCAATTTTAGGTCTCTTAAAGACCCGTCTATACTTTTTGAGAAGTTGGGCCTGAAAAAATGGTCCCAACCCTCCTCGGAATCCAGAAATACATAAAACCACTCACTCTTCCATGTTGGATACGAGTCGGGATTGGTGCCAGAAATAAAGCAGGAACGAGCCAAGGATCTATGAACTATTTTGACCCATCATTGGTCCTCAGAAGCATTTACAAATTTAAATAAATAACGAAAGACACAAACATTTGGCTCAAAACCGTGTTTACGAGATTGGGCCATATAACAGTGAATAAAACGCCAAGAGTTGGGTGTGAGTTGGGTCGGACAGACTCGGGCCTCAGCCAAAAGGCGAAAAACAAAAGGATGAGGAGGTAGGCGAAAACCAGCATAGAAGGTTTCCTTATAGACCCGAATGGCCCCAGGTTTTGGGTAGCAGGCCCTATCATTTGGGCCTGGAGCCTCGGCCCTATAAGGGTGAGAAATGCCAAAAAGGCGGGCTATGGTACCTACTTGATCTGGACCAAATCTAGAAGGATAATTATATGCATCTAAGTGTAACATGTTAGGAAAGGCTTGCCCGAATTCGGTTAAAAGATCCCTAAGAGAAATAACTGAGGAATGTACAAGAGATTTTTTACCTCGGCTGGCCCTAGAGGGACGGGCAACAGCTTGGGGGACATGGGAGTGAGATGAATCAGAATCCGCCATGGATGAAGACAAAAACCCAGGAAGCTCTTGAAAGTAAGTGAAGAAGATGAAGATTCAAACGGAATCTTCAAAATAAGCCCAGAAAGCGGCGGAGTAGAAAGCCGGAAATCGCTTGGAGGTGGCGATTCTTGAGAGACTAATTGCAGAGTTGAAGTTTAGAAATTTTTGTGAAAGTGAAGTGTGAGAAATGAACTCACACTCCACCTCTTATATAGAGGAGCTCAAAGATGCACAAACGGGCCTGGGCCTAAGAAAAAGGCGGGAAGCCTATAAGATTTGAATTTTGAAAAGATTTAAAATCAAAGTTCATTGAATGAATCAAGGCTCGAACAGCCTCAACAACGCCCAGGGTACATTATCCCAAGCCGTTGTTAGAAGTGTGGCTCCTAGGCGTGGTACAACAACGCCCAGGAAGCATCTATCCTCAACAACGCCCAGGATGCATCGTCCCTAGCCGTTGTTAGAAGTGTGGCTCCTAGGCGTGGTACAACAACGCCCAGGAAGCATCTGTCCTCAACAACGCCCAGGATGCATTGTCCCTAGCCGTTGTGAGGAGTGTGGCTCCTAGGCGTGGATCAACAACGCCCAGGAAGCATCTGTCTCCAACAACGCCCAGGACGCAAGTTTCCTAGACGTTGTTAGAAAACTGTCTCCTAGGCGTGGGTGCACGACGTCTAGGATCTATGAATGCATCAGCCTCTAACAACGCCCAGGACGCAAGTTTCCTAGACGTTGTTAGGAAACTGTCTCCTAGGCGTGGATCAACAACGCCTAGGATGTATTGAGCAGCAAAAGTTCTATTTTTCTGATTATTTTAATTAGAAATTAGGGAAAAAATCCAAGGAAATTCCTTAAATATTTTCTGAAAAATGTTAATATTTTCAGAAATAAGGAATAAATCCAGAAAATTAAAGGATAAATCCCAGAAATTAGGGAAAAAATCCAGAAAAATAAGGAAATTCCTTAAATATTTTCTGAAAAATGTTAATATTTTCAGAAATAAGGAATAAATCCAGAAAATTAAAGGATAAATCCCAGAAATTAGGGAAAAATCCAGAAATTAAGGATAAATCCCAGTAAATTAGGGAAAAATCCAGAAAATTAAGGAAAATTCCAGAAAATTAGGGAAAAATTCCTGGAAATTAAGATGATTCCTGAATAAAAGGAAGATTCATTGTAAATGTATAGGTTGCTCCACACTTTACGCAAAAATGAAACCCTGTAAAGGAACGAATAGATTTAACTTCTGCGAAACCTAATCAATGTTTCCCAAAAGTTGGGGGGCAAATGATAGGGATAAATAAGTCCTGATTTTATAATTAATAGGCTGCTGGGCCCAATAAGAAGATGTATGATATTCAGACCAGAAAGGTTAAGCCTGATGGACCAGATCAGGCCTGGTGGAATAAAAAGGACCAAAAGCCCTGATTATTAATTAATTTCGTAATTAATTAATAAGGGAAAAATCAGCTATTGAGAAGAGTCCCGATAAGGATATAAATCCTTATAGATTAGCCTCAAGGGGACCTAAAAGGATAAGGAATCAGCTTCCTACTTCCTAGGACTCCTAAGTCTATTCTCATTATGAGACTTGCCCACCAGGTCTCCTATACCAAGTCCAATTCAAGGACTCCCAACATCTATAAAAGGGGCCTCACCCCACAAATCAGAACTACGTTTTTTGGCTTGATTCTCTAATTCACAGAGATACGTAGGCATCTCGTAAAGGCAGAGTTAAGCTACGATACACGAGAGCAGCCATTAAAGGCCTTGAGATCCCGAATCTTAGTAATAAATACAGCAAATAATAACCTTAGTTTTTTATCCATAACAGAAACATTAAAACACCTCGAATTTTTTTTTAAAACGATTTTCCAACGAGCATATTCCCTCAACTATATTTTATTGATTCTGATAATAAATATTTTATACGTATTCCTTTATTATAAGAGTAGTATACTTCAACGTTTATTTATTCAAACCCGATTAAACATTATAGATTATTAATTATGTAAACACAAACTAGTTGAGGAATATTATTTAAATAAATCTTTTAGAGAGTAAACTCATTCGAGGTATGATTAATATGAATTACCATTTAAATATTTATAGACTATTATTTAATTAATTATTATTTCTTAAAGGATTGTTATTGATTTAAAGATCATAGATCCTGATATACTTTCTGATTTAGAAGTATTATTCGAATAATTTCAGATCGTCGGTGAATATTATCCCGACCTATTATTATATTGAATATAGTTTCGAGAAGAAACTTTTCCCCCTTATTAATTATCTGTTGACAACGGTCAATTCACATCCTTAGTACTTCCTCCGAAATTCTCGGAAGTACGTATATACATATATAAACACTTATATCTTAAAGAGATAAACTATTTCTATCAACAAGCAAAATGCTTGGAGAACTTCGATGTGGTTCGAGTTCTCGAGATTGATAAAAAAAATTTAAAGGACAATGGAGGGGTAGACTCTGGTACTATGTGTGCTAGATGGGCTACCAAAGGTACCGCAGGCGAAGGTACTCAGTGTACTCAGGAACTTGTGAAGTATGTGCATACCCGAAAATGGGACACGTAGCCCGAATGCGGCCAGGGTGATACCCGGGAGATGACGGTTTCATCCTTTTACTAGTAAAGAAGGTTAATTCCGTAGTACGACTGATCATCGTATGCGGTGGCTCCAGTGAATGTCCAAATTCTTCCAATTGGAATTGAGATGCAATACCGTAACCCAAACCTAGGTGCTGGGATTACTACTAAGGTATTCGCAGGTTATAAAAATCCACTAAAGGATTGTTTTCATAAGAAGGTGTGTATCACCAAGGAAAACTATTTTGAAGAAAACGTATTTATCATATATGATGTTTTACGTGAGTTTATCATACAGTCATTTTCGTACTGTACATTATTATGCTGGGCATTATAGCTCACTCTTGCTTTCTTTTAAATGACACAACACAACAGATAACAGTATGCCGGTGTGGGACTTAGTCGCTTGTAATCATGGGGAGGATCTCTGGCAGCTTTGTCTCAGGTGTGCTAGAGTATCAGATAGATATAAGATATCAGTCGTAATTATTGTAACTTCATGTAGAGGTTATAAATAATTGTTTGAGATCCTTTAAAGTACATTTGAGTGTAATAAAAGAAGATTACATTTAGTACGTCGTTTCTAAGGCTATAACTTGTGCGTGTGAGTATGAGATTGGGGTCTGTTGGATTATTGAATCAATACCAGGTTACACATGAGAAGGATGGCGTGACGACCCAGATTCCTGACCCCAGATTTGGGGGCATTACACTGTTTCTGTTTCTCCACTTCTTCATTGTAGGTGAGCAGAATAGCATGATAATCTTGATTCCTCGTGTCTGAAGTGAGAAGGTGTTGTGAGATGTTGGCAAGACCAGAGGTTTGATCAATAAGAAGATCATCCACAGTGCTTGATTGAGGTTAAGCATTCTACAACCACTGTTGGATAGGGTGGGATGTTTTTTGTGAAGAGTTTGAAGTTGATGGAAGTGCAACATTAGAACCAACTCTGACAAATGTAACAGTTTGACTCTCAGCCTGAGTTGTGGTTATGACAGTTTGTTGTTCCACACTTATAGTGGGAACCTCCATTTGAATTGGAGGGAAGTTAGCTAGGTTACTATCAT
Organism: Apium graveolens; assembly: GCF_009905375.1. Classification (NCBI taxonomy): domain Eukaryota; kingdom Viridiplantae; phylum Streptophyta; class Magnoliopsida; order Apiales; family Apiaceae; genus Apium; species Apium graveolens. Next base: position 30,612,242 of record NC_133651.1, read on the forward strand.
GTACTCTAGCCTCAAACCCTTGTGTTTCTGTCAAAATACCGTCACTTGAAAGTGTATACTTGCCTCCCCCATAGCAGGATCATTGGCAATTGTACTCCTAACTTCAATTATGAGTGTAATATCAGTTAGGGTTTTGAGGGGAGTTGTTCCACCAATAGGAACCTCCAATTGAATTGGAAAGGATTTAAATAGCTCCCCCTCATGAGTACTACCCTCAAATATTACAACCTGTGAAGGTTGATTTGCACATGGAGGTGCATTTGTATCTATCACAGGGTCTTCAGTAAAAACTGATGAAACCCCTGTGTTTGTGTTGGTGTCATCAAGGTCTACCCCAACATATAGCCTCTCACCAACTAAATGTGGTTCCTGGATGGTGATCACAATTTCTAGAACCATGTCACTTGAAGTTGGAAACTCTTGAGAACCAGAATCAAGAGTTTCATTGTAGGAAGAAGAAATTTGAGATATAAGATTTTGAATGTCAGTATTGAGTTTTAGTAGCTCCTCCTGAGTAAATGAGGGAGCTTCAAGAGATGTGCTCTCCTTGTGTGTGCCATCCGTATTCCTCCTTCCATACACTTGAATTGCTTCAAGTGCTTGTGCGGTGCACTAGGGAGAGTGTTCTTTTTCATAGAGACACCTTGTTGAGAGGATGCCTATAGAGTCTGTTTTTGTCCCTGTTTTACAACTACATCCTTTTGGGAGGATGCATAGGTGACTTGAGTGGTTAACTCAGTTTGTTATACCTTCTTTGGTTTTCTGACGAAGGGTGACTCTTTTTCTGTTGTATCCTCACTACTCTCAGGAATTATAGTTATTGGTGCATGCTTTCTCTTCTTTTTACTCACTTCACCCTTTTGAGAGAATGAAGTGGTTGGTTTCCTAGCTTCTAATGGTAAAAAATAAAGGGTCTCAGCATTGGAAGGTCCATGTTGGTGTTCTTGTGTTTGTACTTCCACAGGTACATGAACCATTGCTGCACTAGAATCAATATTTGTCCTCATGTCAGACATGGGGTAAGAGTAAGTCTTAAATCTCTCCAACATGAATGAAGTGTGTTTGAGAATTACTGTTACCTTGTTCTTTGTAGTAAGTGAGCCAAATATAATTTTGGACACTTGCTTACAATTGCCTATTTTTGTCCTGACTATACCATTAAGTAAATCAATGTCTGTAACTTTATGAATTAAAGTACACATGATAAACCTAGGGAAAACTATTTCCTTACCTCTTGTAGTTAGGGGCTTAGTGATCCCGGTGCTAAGTTCTTCCAGGATCAATAGACCAATATTCAAGTGTCTGTTGGGGGCTCTTGAGAATACCAGCTTCTGCACCACACTTGATATGTTGTCATATCATGTCTTTCTGCAGGTGAAGGCCCTCACAATAGAATCAAACAGGAAAGACCATTCCTTTCTTAGGTTTGTCTTGTTCAAAATTGCTAGGTTGATTCTTTCACCATAGTTAATGAAGTTCATGAACTCAGCTAGCTCATCATGTGTTGGAACCTCCGCCAGATTTTCAGATGGAAGACCCAAAGCTTGACTCACATCTTTCTCATTGAACTCCACCTGTTGACCTCCAATAGAGCAGTTCACCACCTTAGATGTAGAATTGTCATGCACAATTGTCCTTACTACAGATGTTGTCCAGAACTCATGCAGGACGCAGTTAAAGCACCTGCAAGATACGCTTCCGACAAAAACTTTAAAAACCCTTGAAAGAATCCGGAGCTTGGTTAGCATCAGTGAAAGCAAGGTAGTTAGTTCCATTCTTGGGGATTTCAGCTCTAACAGTGTTGAGTGCCATTTTTGTTGATTAAAAGTGAATGGGTAAGAAGAATTAAAGAGAAAGAGCTTGAAACGTGAGAGAAATCGGGTTGGATTTGAAAATTAGGTCATTTAGAGTTCTCAAAGGCGTAAAGAGGTGTATGTTGAGAACTAAAAATGGACGTTTGGGATTTGTTTATCGAGAAGTCATATTAAAAGAATAGATACATATCGATATGTCATTTTCCTGACTCTTATCGAGAACTAGAAAATGACTTGTCAGGATGTCAAATAAATACCCCGTTTGTCCCAAAATGGACTGAATTGTTTCCAATTTTTATTAGAATAAATCAAAACAAAATCAGAAATTTTTTGTCAAAAGTATTTTCCCAAAATAATTTATTAAATTAAATTATCTCAGTTTTGAGTTATTTATAAGTCTAAAATTATACGTGTAGAGAACTCTTTGAGTTAACACTTATAGAGAACTCTACAATGACTTATGTGATAAGTCATAATGAATCTTATCGAGAAGTCAGAAAATTGACTTATCGAGAACTCACAAAGTCTCAAAATGGCTTGTCGAGAATTCAGTTAGACTTATCGAGTACTCAGTTCTCTAAATACTTTTGTTCTTTTTGAATATGTCTTGTGCTAATTTCACATATTAAGAATATAAATTAACACTTAGACAGTTTTCTTAGAATTGAGAAATTCCAAGCTTAATTTTGAATTTTTGAAAAATAAATATACAGAGAATTCTGAAATATTTATAACTCATATTCCAGTTAATTTCCAATTAAATCAAATTATTTTGATTTACTAGAAATTAATCTGCTGTAACAATCTAGCTGAGTTCTTGCCTTTAGGATGAAGAGTTTAACATTCCAATTTCACCTACAAGTCTAGTGAAAGTTGCTTCAACCAAAAGTTTAGTATAAATGTCAGCTAATTATTTTTCTATTGGAATAAAAATAAGCTCAATGGTACCATTTGCAGCATGTTCTCTAATGAAATGGTACATCAATGTGCTTTGTTCTAGAATGATTAACTGGATTAGCCACAATAGATATAACATTAGTATTATCCCACGTAATTGGAATTTTGTGTAACATTAGGCCATAATTTATTAGCTGATTTCTAATCCAAAGCACTTGAGCACAACAACTTCCAGCAGCTATGTATTCAGCCTCAATTGTGGAAGTTGACATATATTGTTATTTCTTGCTATACCAGGATACTAGTCTTTGTCCAACAAACTGACAACTTCCATTAGTGCTCTTTCTGTCAACCCTGCATCCGGAAAAATCTGCATATGTGCATCCAACAGCTTCAAAACCTGTTCCCTTAGGATACCATAATCCAAAATTTGGAGTCCCCTTTAGGTATCTGAAAATTCTCTTCAACCATCAAATATGATTCTTTTGGATTGGCTTGAACTTCTGTTCCAATTACACTTCTGTTCCAATTACACTTTTGTTCTTTGGTCCACCCACTTTATTCCAATTACACTTCTGTTCTTTGGTGCAGGAACTAATTCCCAAACTTTATTTTTTTTCAAACTGACTTAGCTACTCTTGTATAACAGATATCCAATCAGGATCAAGTAGAGCTTCTTCAGTATTCTTTGGCTCAAGTTGTGAAAGAAAATATGCATGTAGACATTCATTTGTAGTTGCAATTCTAGTCCTCACTCTAACAGTTGGATCACCAATAATTTATTCTCTACTGTGACTTATATCCCACTTTCTCGTGTGAGTTTATTGACTTGAGTTTTTTGCATTTTCTTCACCATTAACATGACTTGAAGAACCATCTTTTCTTTCTCCCCCCTGAGTTTGTGCTATCAAATTCAGGTACATGAGATGAGCTTCCATTCTCATAATTCACTTGATCATTAGACTCTTCATCAACTCTGTGATTTGTGTTAACTTCAGAATCACTATCAATTTTGAGATTTTCAAATTGTAGGGTCTCAGCTTCATTTTTACTAAGTCTTTCCAATCCTGGGCACTTGTCATCATCAAAATTAACATCTCTGCTTTCCATAATTTTCATTTGTTCAAGCACATAGACCTTGTAGGTAGTTCTCTTCAATGAATATCCCAGAAAATTTGCTTCAAAGTCTTTAGAGTCAAATTTTCCCATATATTCAGAGTTGTCCTTCAAAACATAGCACTTGCTTCCAAACACATGAAGATGCTTCACAATAGGATTTCTTTTAGGCAAGATTGAGTAGGGTGACTTTATAAGATTCTTGTTAATGAGATATCTGTTTTGAGTATAGCATGCAGTGTTCACAGCTTCTTCCCAAAAACTTATTGGCAATTTTGCATCTTGCGGCATTATTCTAACAGCCTCTACTAGTATTCTGTTCTTTCTCTCAACTACCCCGTTTTGTTGAGGTGTTCTAGCAGCTGAGAATTCTTGAATAATGCCCTTATCTTTGCAGAATTCAGTTAAGGTTGCATTCCTGAATTTTGTTCCATTATCACTTCTCAATATTTTTACACAATTCTGATCTTCAGCCTGCTTCTTAATCTTCTTGATGTGTTCAATTATGATGTGTGGAGTCTCATCTTTATAATGCATAAACTCTACCCATGTATATCTTGAGTAGTCATCCATCATCACAAGTGCATATCTCTTTCTTGAAATTGAAAGGACATTAACTGGTCCAAATAAGTCCATGTGAATAACGCCACTTTTGCCACTAGAGTTGTACTAAGCTTTTCTTTTCCAGTTGTTGTCCTTGTTGAATGACTATCCTTTGTTCTTGAAGAACTTTGGCTTCTTCACTCTAATATTATAGAATTTTCTTGCTAGGTAAGCCATGGATTGATCCAACTCATCCAGTTCATCCAAGGTATATAACTCATCTTCTTCAAGTTCCAGAATGACTTGCTTCCGTGGCTCCTTGTTCTTTTGCTCAACACTTGATACAGTTGGAGTCTGGATTTCTTGTTCATCATCAGATGAATTACAATCATTAACAACTAGTGCACTTGAACCATCAAAAATATGCCCTTGACCAGCTCTTAAAGATTTTCTTTATATCATTTCCAGTTCATAGGTTTTTAAAATACCATATAAAACTTCCATTGTCATTCTGCTCAAGTCTCTTCCTTCTCCTATAGCTGAAATTTTCTGTTCTAGATGGACTGGAAGGGTGAGCAAAAATTTCAAGTTACCCTCCTCAGGTTCATAGTACTTGTCATGAAGCTGCAAGTCATTTATCAGCTTATTGAATCTTTCAAAAACATCAGTTATACTCTCTTTGGTTTAACCATGAAACCCAAATAGTGAGACACGAGTATTCTCCTTTGGTTGGATCTAACTTCCTCTGTTCGTTCACACAAAATTTCTATTTTATCCCAGATCTGTTTAGCTGTGTCACAGTTGACAATATTATTGTACATTGTCAACTGACTCTATCAGAATTAATTGCAGACCATTGTCAAGAGAGAACTTTTCTTTCTCAATTTCTGTGTGTTTTGAAGGATCTTTAGGACCATATTAAGCCGGGATGATCATGTCTCCTTCTGTAGACTCTTCAATCCTTTCCATAGGAATAAAAGGTCCATTCTTCAAAATCTGGATGTACAAGGGTGTTTGCAATAAAACTCACACGAAAGTACATGCAAGCGTACGCGATCACAAGTAGTATAAGATTTAAGTCAAGTTCGTTCCCACAGAGGCTGGTTTAGGTTAATTTCAGATTATGCACTTATGCAACAATGTATGATTATCGTTCACAGCTAAGACAAGTAACAAATTTGATTTGATTAACTACTTAAGAGATTATACAAGCATGCATTAACTGAGAGATAAAAAGTGAATTACTTATATGAGAATAAAATATGAGATTCTAACTTCATTAAATACTTCATTCAAAGTTTATGTCTTTATCAATAGTATGCGATGGTGAAGATAACTAATCAGATAACACGAAATTAGTATACGCTATCTTTCGATATACGTATACCATACTACTAAGCATCCACAATCAAGATAGAAGTTGAGTAGACACCAATTATGCTTAGACCCTATATGTCTTTAAGATTTGAAAAATAATGGTTTAAGAACAAGTTATCTTTTATGATTAAATAGGGTGTGTAAGATGGTTAAAATTACTCCATGAATTATGCATGTCAATTCATACATAAACCTATGCTAGCATGGCAAGTTCTAAACCTCTATATTCACTGTCGCTTCAATAGAGATTAACAAACAGTCTTAGATGTTAGCTACGCATCAAAGACGAATAAGCACAACCAAACTAGGAAATCATAAATCACTACATACTAAAGATTTAGAACAATCAACTATTGAAATCCATAAATAAATCCGCTAGAACCCCATGACAACGATTAGTTCATGATCGAACACATCGTCACCATGAGTTCCAATGAAAACATGATACTAAATAAGTTAAGAATACTATGATAGAATATATAAAGTACTAGGGTTTAGAACAAGAACAAACCAAGCATCCAAAAGTATCGCCTAAATCGAAGAATACAAAAGTGAAAACTAAATCTTCTTCTCCTTAGCCATCTCGTGTGCTCTAGGTCTTCTTAATGTTCTCCCTGACTTCCTTCTTATTAAAAATGTCTTCTTTTTATTATATAAAAGCCCCCGGTTGACCTGGACTCTTCAAATCTTCAAATTATAACAGAATCAGGATTCTGCAGCTTTGCACTGGCATGACCGCACAACACTGGGACGCGGGCGCGCTCATTCTCTGGAAAACATGGCGCGGGCGCGCCTGACCAAGCGCGGGCGCGCTAACCTTCTGTTGAAATTCTGATTTTTTCTTGTTTTATGATCCTTTCTTCGTGCGATCTTTATCAACTCCATTCCTGACCTCGTATCAATATATTATCATATAAAAAGCTCATTTCATCCTCCGACTAATGCACTGTAACAACTAAACACATCAAAAATACCACATACTTGAGTCCAAAACACCAACTTAAGCCGATAAGAAGCATTCCAAGTGGATATAAATTCCCCTTATCACACCCCAAACTTAAATTGATGTTTGCCCTCAAGCATAAACAGACTAAACAATAAAAACACAACTAATGCATGAATGCAACTAATATGAATATGCAATGATCCCCTCGAAATAACCATAACCAATCAATAAGCAAATGTCGCTAAGAATGCAATGACTCTCAACAGAGCTCGACTAAATCCTATAAACCAACTTACAAACCAGAAATGTGCATGTGTGTGATGCTTATCAGATATACTCCCAACACTAGATCAATGATCATATCCTATTTTTCACCAAAACAATCACAAGTTTATAAATAGAATGAACGTTAAACACATAATGACTCACAACACCTCAATTTTACTAGAGTTATACAAGGATTCATGTTATTATAATGAACACATAAACACAAATGCTTATTTGACCATACAATGAATGAGGCCCCAAAAGACTTATACAATAATACCCATGTAGCGAGCGTTAGGTTAGCGGATCCCAGACTATACAAGACTTAGGTCACTAGGCACAAAGTCCCCTAGAAGTTAATTGCTCGAGTATTAAAGAGCTCACCCTCGGTCAATTCTGCATATACTAATACAATTTTTTTTCTTTTTTTTCCCTTTTCTCTTTTTTTTTTCTTTTTTTTGCTTCTTTGCTTTTTTTCAATGATTCTGAATGAGTGTGTTTCGCTCCATCTCATTCAACCCTAGACTACTCATAAAAATATGAGTCGGCTACTAGCTATTTGACGTCTAGCTTTATTCACAATTAACAATGAAATCCATGACCTTCCCTCAGTTTAAAAATTAGTGTTCCTACGTCATTACGAGAATTGCAAAAATTCTAAATATAACCAAGTGATTAAATTTCAACAACATTAAGTATGATCATGATCTAGTTCAAAAATAAACTATAAGACTTGTGAAAAAAAACTTTGTTTCTGGGCATGCAAATCAATTTATTAGGACTTAATTCTCCCTCTATTCGACATTACTACACTCAAATCAACACCAACCTACCAATCAGAAATAGCTCATCCTCCGGGATCATGTTATATGCATGCAAATGCAACTACATGGACTCACATAATAACATGAACAAATATGCAAACAAATAATATGAACTGAATGAACAAACATGCAAAAATACGAATGAACTACTACTAAACATGCAATATGAATCTATATGGACACAACACACACTACTAATCCTTACATTATCACCCTCAAACTTAAATTATTTAATGTCCCCATTGAAGGCAATAATAAGGATATAAGGCATACCTAGTCGTCGGTGGGATCACCCTCCTCGGGTGGAGAATCAGGTGGTTCTTCTTCTTGCACCTTAAAAAGTTGCTCATCGGGAAAAGATTCGTTGATTAACGTGTTATCTTGTGAAGCTTTACCTTGATCTTACAAACGTGATAGATGATCCGCTACCTGGTTTTTCGTACTTTTCCTATCTTTGATTTCCAACTCAAATTCCTGTAACAAGAGAATCCATCGAATCAATCGAGGTTTTGAATCTTTCTTCGAGACCAGATATCTGATAGCAGCATGATCAGTGTAAACTGTCACTTTTGTCCCAAGCAAGTAAGATCGAAATTTTTTGAAACCGTAGACAATTTCCAAAAGCTCATTCTCTGTAGTAGTGTAATTCAGCTGAGCATCATTAAGGGTTTTACTAGCATAGTAAACCACATGAAAAATGTTCTTCTTTCTTTGGCCAAGAACAACTCCAACTGCAAAATCACTAGCATCACACACCATCTCGAAGGGCTCATTCCAATCAGGTGTAGTGATAACAGGTGCTGTAGTCAAACTCTTTTTCAAAATCTCAAAAGCAGCCAAACATTCTTCATCAAATTTGAAGCGAACATCCTTCTCCAACAGATTGCACCAGGGTTTAGAGATTTTGGAGAAGTCTTTAATGAATCGCCGATAAAAACCCGCATGACCAAGAAAACAGCGGATTCCTTTAACTGAGATTGGTGGAGGAAGATTTTCACTAACCCCCACCTTGGCCTCATCCACTTCAAGCCCCTTGATAGACACCTTGTTCCCAAGAATGATACCATGTTGCACCATAAAGTGACAATTTTCCCAGTTGAGCACCAGATTGGTCTCAACACATCTTTTCAGCACCAAACCAAGATAATGTAAGCACTCGTCATACGAAGTCCCAAACAAAGAGAAGTCATCCATGAACACCTCCATATTAGTGCCAATCATATCAGAGAATATGGCCATCATGTATCTCTGAAAAGTAGCAGGTGCACCACAAAACCCGAAAAAAACTCGACGGAAAGTGAAAGTGCCAAAAGGATAAGTAAAGTTGGTCTTCTCATGATCTTCTGGGGCAATGTAAATCTGATTATAGCCCGAGTACCCATCCTGAAGACAATAATACTCATGACCAGCCAACATGTCAAGCATTTGATCAATTAATGGAAGGGGGAAGTGATCATTCTTGGTGGCTTTATTCAGCTTTCGATAGTCCATGCATACTCTCCACCCTGTGACTGTCCGAGTAGGAATGAGCTCGTTCTTCTCATTAGCAACAACTGTAATGCCTCATTTCTTAGGCACACACTGCATCGGGCTCACCCATGAACTGTCAGAAATTGGATAAATGATCCCTGCATCCAGCCATTTAAGAATTTCCTTCCTTACAACCTCTTTCATGATAAGATTGAGTCTCCTATGTTGTTCAACAATTGGTTTACTTCCTTACTCAAGCAGAATTTTATGCATGTAATAAAAAGGGTTGATTCCCTTGATATCTGCTATAGTCCATCCAATTGATGATTTAAACTCTCTCAGAATTCTCAAGAGCTTGTCTTCGTCACTACCTGTAAGGTCAGATACAATAATAACATGCAAAGTAGATGCATCGCCTAAAAAAGCTTACCTCAAGTGATCAGGTAGTGGTTTGAGCTCGAGTGTGGGAGCTTCCTCAATAGATGGGTTGAGACGCTCCTGAGAATCTTCATCTCTGCTAATCCATGCGACTCGAATGGAAAATCCAATCTCCTTTCCATGGAAAAGCATTCAAATACTGCAGCTGCTCTGCCCCCTCTTCATCTTCACTATCAGATTCCCCTGTTAAGGCTCTCTCTAAGGAATCTGATCAAGCTCCGAAGTCACTACAGAGTCGACCAACTCTACTTTAAGGCACTCCCCTTCATCAGTAGGGAATTTCATTGCATTGAAGAGATTGAAAGTCACGTCCTGACCCTGAACCCTCATAGTAAGCTCACCCTTCTGTACATCGATCAGAGTTCGGCATGTAGCTAAGAATGGTCTCCCCAAGATAATGGGAATCTTCTTATCTTCCTCGAAGTCCATAATGACAAAATCAGAAGGAAAGATGAGTTTATCCACCTTAACCAAGAGATCCTCCACTACTCCTCGCGGATAAGTGATGGAACGGTCAGGCAGTTGCAAGGACATGTTTACCGATTTTGGATCAAGCAGACCCAGTTTCTTGAAAACGGACAAGAGCATCAGATTGATGCTAGCTCCCAGGTCACACAAATACTTGTCGAAAGATAGATTGCCAATGGTACACGGTATCGTGAAGCTTCCTGGATCTTTAAGCTTAGGAGGAAGTTTCTGTTGTAGTACAGCACTACACTCTTTCGTTAGAGCAACGGTTTCCAACTCCTCAAGTTTAAGCTTCCGAAATAGAATACCCTTCATGAACTTAGCATAGCTCGGCATTTGTTCTAGAGCTTTTGCAAAAGGTATGTTAATATGCAACTTCTTGAAAACCTCCAAAAACTTGGCAAACTGCTTGTCGAACTTCTGCTTCTGAAGCCTTTTAGGATATAGAGGAGGCGGGTAGACTTTTTTATCCCCTGTATTATCCTTAGGAGTAGTGTTTTCAACTGCATTCTTCTTCGGTTCCGCTTTGTCGCCCTTCTATACAACTGAATCAGCCAAAATTTCATTTTCTGAAATTGGGGAGGGCGCGGGAGTGCTGCTATAGGGCGCGGGTGCGCTCTCCTTCTGGATTTTTTTTTAGATTTAGCTCTTTCTTGATTTTGAGGGCTAGAGACCTTTCTAGACCTCAAGGTGATTGCCTTCAACTGTTCTTTGACTTCCCTCTTGCCTGGATTAGCTTCTGTATCACTTGTAAGAGTTCCTTGTGGTCGGTTCAATAGGGCGTTACAATCTGCCCTATTTGATTCTCCAGAGTTTTGATTGAAACTGCTTGGCTCTTGCACATAAGCCTCAACTCCTCCAATTCAGATTTTTCATTCAAGGATGGACCGGCACCTCCATGAGATTGCTGTTGCATCCCTTGTGGCTGAAATTATTGCCTTGGTGCAAACTATTATTGAAAACCAGGAGGATTAAATTGCTTGTTTCCAAACTGCAGGTATGGCTATTGTGGCTGTTGCATACCACCCTTATTATTGCTCCAGCTAAAGTTAGGATGGTTGCGGTTGTTAGGATGATGAGTAGCAGGAACAGGTTGCTGCGACCTCTGAAAGTTGCTCACAAACTAAGCTGATTCACTAGATATAACACATTGTTCCATCGCATGCAATCCTGCATGAAACTCACAAACACTCATTATCTGTTGAACACCATAGTTGGTCAGAGAATCGACCTTCATAGACGACGCCTTTAGCTGCACAGTGATAGTCGTAGTTGTAACCACCTTCAGAATTCCGGCTACCTTGCCTTGTGGTAGCCTCTTAGTTGGATTCTGATATTCATTCGCAGCCATCATCTCAATTATCTCATAAGCTTCCTCATAGCTCTTAGCCTATAAGGCTCCACCTGATGCTGCTCGAGCATTAGTCTTGACTGTGCTCCCAAACCATTATAAAAGTAATTGATCACCATCCATTCAGGCATTCCATGATGAGGACACTTCCTAAGCATCTCCTTATAGCGCTCCCAAGTTTCACATAAAGATTCACCTGATTGTTGCGTGAATTGAGTAAGAGAATTCCTGATTGCAGCTGTCTTTGCCATATGGAAGAATTTAGTAAGGAATATCTGAGCAAGATCCTCCCAAGTCGCAATAGAACCAGCTGGTAGAGAGTGTAACCAGCTCTTAGCTTTATCCCTCGGAGAGAATGGGAAAAGTCTCAGTTTCACAACATCTTCAGAAACATTATTGACCTTGAAGGTGTCACAGATCTCGATGAAATCCCTAATGTGCATATTGGGATCTTCCGTTGGAGCACCCCCAAACTGGACTGAATTTTGCACCATCTGAATTGTGCCAGGATTGATCTCAAAGGTATTAGCTACAATAGTTGGCCTGGCAATTCTAGATTGAATGTCATTGATCTTTTGTTGAGAATAAACCATCAATGTTTTCGTTGCTGCTGTTGATTCTCCCATTCTAATGATCACTTCTTCTTCGACTTCTTTAACTTCTTCTTCCAATTCTTCAACTTCCTTATCTTCTTCAATTGTTTCCTTACGTGACTGAAAACGTGTTCGCATATACGCTCCCTAGAGTACCTGAAACACAAAAAAGTAACCGTAGTAAGTAAAGTAATCCGAGTCAGCGAACTTTAATGACCACTGATGTCAAGCACATAAACTAAAAAGTAACCCCGAGTCCCCGGCTGCGGTGCCAAAAACTTGTTCGCAATAAAACACACGCAAAAATATACGCAATTGTACGCGATCACAAGTAGTATAAGATTTAAGTCAAGTTCGTTCCCACGGAGACTTGTTCAGGTTAATTTCAGATTATGCACTTATGCAATAATGTATGATTATCGTTCACCGCTAAGACAAGTAAAAAATTTGAGTTGATTAACTACTTAAGAGATTATACTAGCATGCATTAACTAAGAGATAAAAAGTGAATTACTTATATGAGAATAAAACATGAGATTCTAACATCATTAAATACTTCATTTAAAGTTTATGTCTTTATCAATAGTATGCGATGGTGAAGATAACTAATCAGATCACATGAAATTAGTATACGCTATCTTTCGAGATACGTATACCATACTACTAAGTATCCACAATCAAGATAGAAGTTGAGTAGACACCAATTATTCTTAGACCCTATATGTCTATAAGATTTATTAGATATATTTGAGATGTCATGTCTAATATGTTTCATGTTTAGTTTTCAGATCTTAACAAACAGGAAATATCAGTACTTACTGGAATCAGCACTTACTGGAAGTCAGAACTTAAGGATATCAGTACTTGGATTATCAGGAGATAATTATCAGAAGATGGATATCAGAACTTAAGTACGGGAGGACTAACAGATAAGGAAGGAGGCTGATTGAAAGGAAAGAAGATCAAGACTAAATAAAGAAGAGATATCCATAGAGAAGAATCCTAAGGAGAATAGAAGACTTGGAAGAGAAGATATCTAATTGATATATTTTAGGATACATAATCATATTCAATATCAATTAGAGATTGTCTTGTAACTGTGTGGTATATAAGCACAACGCAGGGTTTACACTAGAAGTGTTATCACAATCGAGTATAATATTATTGTAACCCTAGAAGCTCTCGTGATATCTGTTCATCACTGAGAGAGAACAGTTTTCATTGTAATACTGTTTTATCAATAATATCATTCTTTGTTACATACGTAAGTTCTTAATTCAATTTGATTGTAGTATACACTGTATTCAACCCCCTTCTACAGTGTGTGTGACCTAACATACTAGCTATAGAATAAGTTTACTGAACATGACTCGCAAATATACTATTATAAATTTCAGCTGAAAATTTTGCCTATAAATATACTATTATAAACCCTATTTTTATTCTAACCCAAAAAAAAATTTAGAAAAAAAAACCTAATTCTCTCCACCTCCTCCTCCTCATTAACGTCGTTTTCTTGGTGGATACCGGTGGAGTGCTTCACGTTTGAGGAGCAGCTGCTAAGGATCTCCGATCGTTGCTTTTGGATCGCTATTAAAGGTTAGTAATCGATTCATATGTTTTAATCACGATTTATATGCTTTTATTTGGATTTTATATGTGTAAAAGTGTTTTACCATGCCTCCGCTGCGATTAAAATCCAACACTTTTTACAGGAATAATAAGAATTTAAACTCTTTACCTCCTAAATCAGAAGTTAAGAGTCAGTCTGTTAGGTTTAAACCACAAAATCCTTGTTTTCATTGTGGTAGTTTATGGCATTCCATTTATACTTGTAAGGAATATCATAGTTTGTACTATGATTATTATCAAATAAAACCTTCTTTAAAGAAAGTTAGCATTATTCCTTCTAGTGTAAGTTCTGGTGCAAAGTCTGATATTGTAAAATCTGATATGAAAAATGTTAGCATAAACTCTGAAGTTAAATCCGCTGCAAATGCTAACAAACTTAATAAGGCTAAAGGATCCAAGCAAGTCTAGGTCCTTAAAAATAATCATTAGTGGTTTTTATGATTGCAGGGCAACAGGAAAAACATCCTAGTTCGGAAAAGTGGATGTTCAGGACATATGACTGGAAATAAAGCCCTGCTATCAGACTTTATGGAGAAAGCTGGCCCAGGAGTTTCTTATGGAGATGGCAACATGGGAAAAACTCTGGGATATGGCAATATCAATCTTGAGAATGTCATCATTGAAAAAGTAGCTCTGGTCTCAGGACTTAAATACAATCTGCTGAGTGTTAGTCAAATCTGTGACAGAGGTTATCATGTGGATTTCTTTGAAGAACAATGTGAAGTTGTAAGCAAAATTACAGGCAAAGTTGTTTTGAAGGGATTCAGGCATGATAACATTTACAAAGCCAAGCTTTCAACAAATTCTGATGGTTCTGCAATCTGTTTGCTAAGCAGAGCATTAATTGAAGAAAGCTGGGATTGGCACAAGAAACTCTCTCATTTAAATTTTAACAATATAAATGAACTTGTCAAGAAAGATCTTGTGAGAGGACTGCCAAAGTCAGTATTTGCTCCTGATGGCCTTTGTGATTCTTGTCAAAAGGTAAAACAAAGAAAATCTTCATTCAAGAGCAAGACTGAATCTTCTATTCTTGAGCCTTATCACCTATTTCATGTTGATTTATTTGGTCCAGTAAATGTCATGTCTATTGTAAAGAAGAAATATGCTATGGTCATAGTAGATGAGTCCACCAGATACACATGGGTGTATTTCTTGCACACAAAAACTGAAACTGCATCTATCTTGATTGATCATGTCAGACAACTGGATAAATTGGTCAAAGACTCTGTGAAAATCATAAAAAGTGATAATGGCACTGAGTCAAGAATATGACTATGGAAGAGTTCTATAAAGACCATGGAATAAAGCAGGAATTCTCTGCTCCTAGAACTCCACAGCAAAATGGAGTTGTTGAAAGAAAGAATAGAACTCTTATTGAAGCAGCAAGAACTATGCTTGATGAAGCAAAGTTACCAACCTACTTTTGGGTGGAAGCTGTGCAGACTGCTTGTTTTACTCAGAATTCAACACTGATAAACAAGCAAGGAAAGACAGCATATGAGATGGTGAAGAAAAAGAAGCCAAATCTGAAGTAATTTCATGTATATGAATGCAAGTGTTTTGTTCTTAAGACTCATCCTGAACAGCTATCCAAATTTGATCTAAAAGCTGATAAAGGAATTTTTGTTGGATATCCACTTTCCACAAAAGCCTTCAGAGTCTATAATTTAAGGACAAGGGTTGTCATTGAATCTATCAATGTATCTTTTGATGATAAGAAGATTACTGGACTTAAAGATTTCAATAATCATGATCAGCTGAGATTTGAGAATGAAGTTTTAAATTTCGATTCTGTAAATTCTGATATTCTAAGTCCTGATACTGCAAATTCTGATAGGTTAAACTCTGATGTTATTGAAACTGTGGAAAATGCACCTGTTCAGGGGTAGCATATTGAAAATCCAACCACATCTCAAGATACATCAGAACCTAGAACAGGCTCTTCAAATTCTGATTCGTCAAATTCTGATAGGTCAAGTTCTAATAATTCTAGAAACTCAAATTCTGATTCATCAAGTTCTGATGGGCCAAATTCTGATAATTCTGGAAACTTAAATTCTGAAGGAACCAACTCAGAGAGCATAATTTCACGGGGAGTATCAAAAGATGTTAATGGAGACAGCATGGATCATGGGGGAGCATCCAGTTCTAGAGATCATCTTCCATCTGCAAGGATGTGGACTAAAGCACATACACCTGATTTGATTATTGGAAATCCTGAAGCAGGTGTTAGGACTAGAACAACAACTTTAAATGAATGTTTCTATCATTCCTTTATATCTCAGACTGAACCAAAGAAAGTGGAAGAAGCTCTTCAAGATGCTGATTGGGTGCAAACAATACAGGAAGAGTTGAATGAATTTGAAAGAAATAAAGTCTGGACCCTAGTGCCAAGACCAAAGAATAGATCTGTTGTTGGTACAAAGTGGGTGTTCAGAAACAAAACTGATAGTGATGGCACAATTACAAGGAATAAAGCAAGGCTGGTTGCAAAAGGCTACTCTCAAAATGAGGGTATTGATTATGATGAAACATTTGCACCAGTTGCTAGATTGGAAGCCATAAGGATCTTTTTGGCTTATGCTGCTCACAAGAAGTTTAAAGTCTTTCAAATGGATGTGAAAAGTGTTTTTCTCAATGGAAAATTGGAAGAAGAGGTATATGTTGAACAACCTCCAGGTTTTGTAGATTCAAAATTTCCTAATCATATCTACAGACTTGATATAGCACTTTATGGCCTTAAGCAAGCTCCAAGAGCATGGTATGAAACATTAGCTCAGTTTCTTCTGGAAAGTGGATTTAACAGAGGAACAATTGACAAAACTTTATTCTATCTCAACCATGGAAAGGACTTACTTTTGGTGCAAATATATGTTGATGATATCATTTTTGGTTCTACAAATGACAGACTTTGTCAAAAGTTTGTCAAGCTAATGCAGTCAAGATATCAAATGAGTATAATGGGAGAACTTAGCTATTTTCTGGGTCTTCAAGTAAAGCAGAATGCAGAAGGTACTTTTATTTGTCAATCTAAGTACACCAGAAATTTGTTGAAGAAATTTGGAATGCAAGATTGTTCAAGTGCATCCACTCCTATGGCCACTACAACAAAATTGGATAAGAATACCGGTACATCAGTAGATATTACTGATTACAGAGGTATGATTGGTTCTCTACTCTATCTAACTGCTAGTAGACCTGATATTATGTATGCTACCTGTCTTTGTGCAAGATTTCAAGCAGATCCAAGAGAACCTCACTTAACAGTTATGAAGAGAATTTTCAAGTACCTTAAGGGTACAGCTGATCTAGGATTATGGTATCCTAGGGATTCAGACTTTAAGCTAATAGGTTACTCAGATGCAGATTTTGCAGGGTGCAAAATTGACAGGAAAAGCACAAGTGGAAGCTGCCAATTTCTTGGAGGCAGATTAGTTTTTTGGTTTTGCAAGAAATAAAAGTCAATTTCCACATCAACTGTAGAGGCTGAATACATTGCTGCAGAAAGCTGTTGTGCATAAATTCTTTGGATGAAGAATCAATTACCGGATTATGGGTTAGAATTTTCTAAAATCCCTATTTACTGTGATAATCAAAGTGCTATTGCTATGACAGTTAATCCAGTTCAACACTCAATGACAAAGCACATCAGCATAAGGTACCACTTCATAAGGGAACTTGTGATGGAGGGTACAGTGGAATTGCATTTTGTTCCAACAAATCAACAACTAGCAGATATTTTCACAAAACCACTGTGTGAATCTACTTTTACAAAATTGGTGAATGAACTTGGAATGGTTTCAGGTTCTTCCTCTAAATCTGTCTAATTTATGTTCTGATACATCAGATTTTATGATTAGTATTTACAGATATTACAGTTCTTGTGTAATATGTGCTTAATTGATATTCACCTAAGTGTTGATTGTTGTCTGATGTGTGTTTTTAAACTCTGATAGTGATATGCATGTTTCTGTGACTATTCAATCCGATGAGGATAACTGTGCTAGATGCTGACCTAGTAGTCTTTAACATACTAGACACCCCATGTTTGAATTAGTTGTTTATGTTGAAGCTCAATAACACAAGCAAATTCTGATTCCGAGCTTAGTCAAGTTTACTTTGTGTATCTTATTACTAAGTCAAAAACTAGAATAGTGCTTCTTATCTGTTAAAGTCTTGCTGTTGGTAAATCTTCTAAATGAACTAAGTGTTGATAAGCCTCACTTATCAAAAGAAAAGAAAAGCAAAGAAAAGAAAATAAATATCAGGTACTCCTTTGAGATCTAGAGAAAAATATGTGGAAGGGACGACCCAAGTGCATTGCTGGTATTAAGTAATATGCATTAGAAAAGCAAAATAAAATTTTCTTGGTGACTTTTTATATTCTCTGATTACTGGAGAAATACTTTGATAATAGCATAAATTCTGATAAGCAGTTGTGACTCACTTACACTGAGGAGCTCCTGGGAAAAAGAATATCAAAAGATGCATAAAATGAGCACAAAACAGTTGAGGTGGACTCATGCATGAACTTATTCTATAGTAGACTTCAGAATAATGACATTTTTTAAGCAAAGTTCTTAGTTATGACTTATTTCTAAGATGTACTGAAGTGAATCAGACTTTATTCATGTCTGATATTTAGCTTAAATCACACACTTACACTCCATATGAATGATGAAAATAACTGCGGCGGTCAATGTTGTTTTAGATAAACAGTTCAAGTGTCGGTTGCACAAATTTTGAGGACAAGTTCTAATGGAAGTTCTGATGATTAAGTTCTGAAGAAACCATATCAGTATTTGTGTGAAGAATTACAGAAATAAACATTCACCTTTCGAGTTAAGGAGCCATGTTCTGATGACTATTAAATTCTGATATAAGTCTACGTTCTGATATTAAATCCTGATTCTTTACTTGACTTATTTGTGGTAAAATCTGAAACAGTCATATTTAAATCAGAATATGTTTGGGTAAGATACAAACAATCAAAATCATTTGGGTTAGTGATACTCGTGTATGCACAGTAATTTTTACTTGTTTCGTGTGCCCATAAACTCGTGTTTCAACCTTTCAATGGCTGTTATTATTACACATTGGTTTTGGGAAACGAGGAATTATTATTTTCTTAATCGTCTCACACTCCTCGCGTCCCTTGCCATTCCATTGGCTATTTAAATCGCCCATCCCCTTTTCAGCCAATTCATTCTCACACAACATCATTTTCTCTTTTCTATCTCATTATTTCCCGTCTTCATCAAAATGGTACTTGTTGACATGTTCATGGACTATGACAACTTCACAGTTGAGTTCAGTACTGATGACTGGGAAAAGGAGTGGCATATTTCTGCCATTCCTGCTGAGATATGGGAATCAATCCCTCATGAAGCTCGAGCAGAACTTCTATTCTTTGAGATGGAGTATCGACTCCATCTTGATCGGTTGAAGAGGAAAGGAGAGAGGCTCTCCGTCAGCAAGAACGAATCATTCGTCTTGCAGTACTCTTTGTCAACGGCAGGAGGAACTAGTCGATAGGTCTTCTTAGACTAGGACTAAGGCTGTTGATGTTAGGAATTCTAGACTAGGACTATCTTGTAACTTTTTGCATGTAATTTAAATTTCATGAAATGTACTCGTTTGATATATTAATGAAATTTTACTTTATTGCAAGACTTAGTCTCTGGTCCTTTCATATTCTGACGACCTTTAAATTCTGATAATAATCAATTTCTGTTGCTCACATGGCAGTGTTTATTTGCTTGGTTTATTTTTGGTCATTACTTAAATGGTTATATTTTATCAAAATATTTTTTTACGTGGGTTGATTACTTGATTAATGGGATTACTTGGTTAGTGGGACAGTTGTTTCTCCTTGAAAAACTGCATGTGCATAGTAATGATTACTATTTTCTCGTGCCCATTAATTACTGTTTTAACTGCTGCATGGCTGACAGGTGTAAAAGGCTATTCAACTTTTTCTCAACGGTTGTCACGAAGCGTGTTTAAGTAAAAGAGAGAAAAGATTTTTACAATCTTTTATTTACTTTCATATACTATACACTCTCTCTTTTCTCTTATTCTCTCTCTATCTTCTGACGGTTTTTCATACAGGCTTTTTATCAAACACCTCTCAGGCATTCTAAATTATCACTGATTTTTTCTAATGGCACCCAAGGATGTTATTTATGATGGAGCAAAGTTTGTCCCCAACAACTATGCTGCCATTCTTGCCAACAGTGAAGCTCCGTCCGAACTTCATTTCGTTCAGGACTTTCTTGCACATAGTAAAATTGGGTACGCCTTAACGCAACCATCAGACATATCTGGAACTCAAGTCCTGACTTTATGGCGAATAGGACTCTATGATGAAGGTGGAAAGCATGGATTCCCTAGTATTGTCTTTACAGCCAATGAGGAGGATTATGTTGTTACTCCAACAGTTGTTCGAAGAGCTCTTCATCTCCTTGAAAACTGCTCATTCAGTTCTGCTGTTGGGGAGCCTTTGCTACAGCAGATGATGACTGATCTAGGGTATGAAGACAGTTTGGCCAAGATGGGTCAACTCAAACGCTCCAATATACGCAGGGAATGGAGCTTCTTCTTTGATTGCATCAAGAAGGCATTTGCTAACAAATGTACAAATTTCGATTTAATTCCAATTCTATCTCAACAAATGGGGTATGCTCTTCTTAACCAGTCACATTTTGATTATTCTAGGACTGTGTTATGCTTTATAGGAGATAGAATGAAGGAAAATAGAAATTTAGTTTACTTTGCTAGGTTTTGTCAGTTAATATACAGTCACTGTACAACTGATGAACCCCAATTAGCTAGTGAAATGATGGAACCTTTTAGATTAGCCAAAAGGGCCTTTACTGATCTTTTAACTACTGATAACAAAAAGGATGTTTTAAGACCCCTTAGAATTCCTTTAGCAGTCAAGAAAGCCCGGGTAAATGCTGATGCTGCTAAATACTCTGCACTTTATCCTGATGTTCCACAACCACAACCACAACCACAACAACATCAACCATTAGAACCTACCACTGTCACTCCCCATACACAAGCATCAGAATATGTTCACTTTCCATCAGCACATAATCAGGTGCAGCCTTCTTCTGCTAGAGCAACAGCAACAAGATCTAAGAAAGTATCACAGCAGAAGAGAAGGAGAATCATCTTGAGAGATGAATCAGATGATGAGGCACAGGTTCAACCATCAGAACCTGTTGCTACTGTAGCTGAGAAAGTCTCTTCTCAGAAAGATACGGAAACTGGGAGTTCTAGGCCCCTAAAAAGGCTTAGAAAGATAAATTATGATGATGAAGCTCCTAAAGTCTCTTCAAAAGCAAAGAGATTTAAAACGAAAGCAAGGAGGCCTGTAGATAGCTCAGATTCTATTAAAGGAATGGAAGTAGCAGCTAAGGAAGGGGGTCAGGAATCTCCGATCCCACAAGACCCTGTTGAAGCTCACAACTCTCCAAGTGTTGATCCAGACCTTCATGAGCCAGAAACAACTCATATTCCTACACCTCCAGTATCTCCAGTCACCTCACCAGTACATGCTGATAACCAGGGCCCAAGTGATGAAACTGACATCCATAACTTGGAAGTGCCTCAAGTTTTGTATTTGGAGGCTCCACCAACTCCACAACTCTCTCAGCACACTCCTCCAGCTACTTCATTATTAAATGCTGATGACCATGGAAATGGATCTCCAATTGCTTCCCATACAGTCATTTTATCAGAAGATGATAGTGAAGATTCTGCCAATTCTGTTGCACTGCCTGCTGCAAACTCTGGTGAAGCTGATGTTAATGTAAATACTGATGCAGCTGGTCCTTCTGGACATGCACCTCTACCATCAGCTTCTAAAATTGCCTTGGTCAAGAAGTTTGTGGAAAGAGCTCCTCCAGTTCCTTGGAGTGAGACTAAGAGAGGACAAGAGTGGATCATAGACTGGAATAATGTTGAATTTGTCCCTTCTACAGCTATTCTTTCTGAACACCTGGAAAAGGCTAATGAGATGCTTGCCAATGATGATTTCAAAACACAACTTAGAGTTACTACACTGAGTACAAGGCACCTTCAAGGTCAACACTCAGAAACTCAAGACAAGCTGGACAAAATTCAAAATAAATTGAAAGAGAATGCTGAGATTGTCAACTTAGAGAAGAAGGGGTTTTTCAAGCCTGCCTTTGACCGCATAGCAAATATTGAAAAGTCTCAAGACAAGCAGCAAGCTCAAATTTCTGATCTCTTACAGAATCAAGCTGCCCAACAAGTTCAGCTTAATGAACTTCAAAATTTTGTGGAATTGCTTGTCTCCTTGCTTCTTCTAGATGATGCCAAAAAGGGGGAGAAATTAATTAAGTCCAAATGCAAGTCTACTAAATCACAGAAAGAAAAAGAAGATGAAAATAAAGATCAGGGAAACTCTGAAAAGGGTGGAGGTCAAGGTAAAGGCAAATGATCTTAATTACAGAAAGACAGAACTATAAGTCAAAGGCTAAGTTCTGATGCTGGCAAGAAATCAAGCTCAGATAAACAAGTTCTGATCAACCCTGAAGCTCTTGATGAAGAGATCTCAAAGAAACTGTTTCTTAAAGAAAATCCAGAGATGGATCTTGAAATGCTGGAAGAAGAAGAAGCTAGACTGAAAGCTGCAATTGATAAGTCACAATCTAAGTCTAAAGCTTCTGTAACAGCAAAGAAACCTCCACAGGCTAAAGGCATTGTGATTAAAGAAAGAACAAGTGCTGAGGTATCCAAAGCCAAATCACAAGTGGAGTTTGATCCAAAGTTTAAGGGCAAGGGTAAAGTTGATGAACCTGTAAGGGTTTACATGCCAACTATGGATGAAAAAATAGATGATGATGAAGATACTGATCTGATTTTGAAGAAAAATAAAGATTCTCAAACAACCTCTGACCGAGCTCAAGTTGTTCAAAGTCAGGAGTTAGTAAATTTTGATGTTGCAAGGAAGCAAGCAACCTCTGACACAGCTCAAGTTTGCTTGATATTAGGAGATAAGGGAATAACCTTTGACATTGCTCATGTTAAACCTTCGACTACTTTACTACCTGGATTAACCCAAGCTAAACAATTTGCTCAAACTCTGAAGAGTACATCAAGTGGTTTTCAGAGTAGATTGATTCTAGATAAGGATGTAAGAGATAAGACTGGTTTGGGAAATGCTGATGAAAGAAGAGTAATCAACACAACTCTAGATCCTACATCTCTGTCTGAACCAGGAATAGGCACAACTCCTGAAAGATTGGATCAATTAGAGTCTGTACAAATGGTTTACCACTCTGCACTGAAAGAACAGGTTATGTTATATTTCATGACAGATGGGAGGGTATTCCAAATTAGGAAGGATGTTATTAACTTGAGGTACTATGAAGAATTGGAGCATGTGCTACATTTGCTTCAAGTGAAGAACAAGTTTACAGATGATGCTGCCAGATACTTAAGGTCTAATATTGAGAGATAAAAGAAACTTTACAGGATAAAGTCTGACAGCTCATACTATCCTAAATACAGAGCTCATGATGGAAAAATAGTTGAAATGAAGCCTAACACTGCCAAGATTATTACTACCTTTCTGGGTTATAAGGCTGTTGAATTCAACATGGAGTCTGACAAGGCCTATTATATCAGACTTAATGAGGATATAAGAAAGGCAAAGATCAATGATCTCAGGGCTGCTATCTTTCATATAGATGAAGATACAGCTGAGCTAAAAGAATCCAAAAGGAGGATGTTGAATGAGATTGCATATGCTAAGAGATGTCTTTTGAAGAATTATCTCAGGACAACTCCTGATATTAAAGAGATCACACAATGAAGCCAAGTCAAGGACTGCAACTGCTAAATTCTGAAGAACATACAGGCTAAAGCTGATATCAGACTTTAAGGATGGTAAAAGCTACAAGTACTGTAAGTTGTAGTTTCTTAGTCAAATTCTCATGTGCATTTGTACTTAATGTTTTTGACATCATCAAATATATATTGAACTTGTATATTATGCTAATTTACAAGTTGGGGGAGATTGTTAGATATATTTGAGATGTCATGTCTAATATGTTTCATGTTTAGTTTTCAGATCTTAACAAATAGGAAATATCAGTACTTACTGGAATCAGCACTTACTGGAAGTCATAACTTAAGGATATCAGTACTTAGATTATCAGGAGATAATTATCAGAAGATGGATATCAGAACTTAAGTACGGGAGGACTAACAGATAAGGAAGGAGGCTGATTAAAAGGAAATAAGATCAAGACTAAATAAAGAAGAGATATGCATGGAGAAGAATCCTATGGAGAATAGAAGACTTGGAAGACAAGATATCTAATTGATATATTTTTGGGATACAAAATCATATTCAATATCAATTAGAAATTGTCTTGTAACTGTGTGGTATATAAACACAGCGTAGGGTTTACACTAGAAGTGCTATCACAATCGAGTATAATATTATTGTAACCCTAGCAGCTCTCCTGATATATGTTCATCACTGAGAGAGAACAGTTTTCATTGTAATACTGTTTTATCAATAATATCATTCTTTGTTACATACGTAAGTTCTTAGTTCGATTTGATTGTAGTATACACTGTATTCAACCCCCTTCTACAGTGTGTGTGACCTAACAAGATTTAAAAACATAACGGTTTAAGAACAAATTATCTTTTAAGATTACATAGGGTGTGTAAGATGATTAAAATTATTCCACGAATTATGCATGTCAATTCATACATAAACCTATGTTAGCATGGCAAGTTCTAAACATTCATTATCGCTTCAATAGAGATTAACAAACAATTTAGATGTTAGCTACGCATCAAAGACGAATAAGAACAACCAAACTAGGAAATCATAAATCACCACATACTAAAAATTTAGAACAATTAACTATTTAAATCCATAAATAAATCCGCTATAACCCCATGACAACATTTAGTTCATGATCGAACACATTGTCACCATGGGTTCCAATGAAAACATGATACTAAATAAGTTCAGATACTATGATAGAATACATAAATTACCAGGGTTTAGAACAAGAATAAAAAAAGCATCCAAAAGTATCGCCTAAATCAAAGAATACAAAAGTGAAAACTAAATATTCTTCTCCTTAGTCGTCTCGTGTGCTCTAGGTATTCTTAATGTTCTCCTTGGATTATTTCTTACTAAAAACATCTTCTTTTCGTTATATATAAGCCCTCGGTTGACCTGGACTCTTCAAATCTTCAAATTATAACAGAATCAGGATTCTGCAGCTTTGCACTGGCACGGCCGCGCAACACTGGGGCGCGGGCGTGCTCCTTCTCTGGAAAAGATAGTGCGGGCGCGCCTGACCAAGTGCGGGCGCGTTGACCTTCTGTTGAAATTCTGAATTTTTCTTGTTTTGTGCTCCTTTCTTCGTGCGATCTTTCTCAACTCCATTCCTGAACTCGTATCAGTATACTATCATATGAAAAGCTCATTTTGTCCTCCGGCTAATGCCCTGTAACAACTAAACATAAAACGCATCAAAAATACCAAACACTTGAGTCCAAAACACCAACTTAAGCCGATAAGAAGCGTTCCAAGTGGATATAAATTCCCCTTATCAAAGGGGTTGGCCATCCTTAGAAACAACATCATCTTTTTCTTCCATATTGTGTAGTTAGTTTTCTCAAAGGCTGGTATCTTTATACTGATTATCTTTTGTGTATTCATACTTCCAAGATCTTGATCTGCTTAGATTTTGCTCGGATACCACTTGTTAGATATTGAATACAACACAGGGCGTGAATGTGTTTTGGAAATTTTTAACTCTTTTTACAAATATTTGGAATGATGAACAAAGTTTTCTAATTTGAAGAGATATTATGTTTAACTGAATTAATAAAGCATGCACAACAAACACAGTATTTTCAAAACTCACTTAACTTTGTATTATAATTAAGCATGTCTTGCTATAAATTTCTGGGTTCTTTGTAAGTAAAGAACTCAGCTACTTTCTTGAGAGAGTTACAAGAAAATCTAGATCTGTTTGTTACTTTTAAAACAAAGGACCAGTGTTTACTTTATTGATTAGTAAACACAGGTTTACACGGCATACAATAAGATGTACTAAACCCTACTTTAAGTTATCTCTAAAGCTTTCCATTTATGGCTAGGTGAATCTTTGCAAATCGTGTAGGTCTGTGACTTTCTTTTGTCAATTAATCTTAGCCCTTGATATTGTACCCTTCAAACTGTTTTTATAGACTTTTCAATCTAAGTAATTAGATCGTTTGTTGATTGATAATCTTGAATATTTAACTTGTCTGTATTCTGTACTTGAGGTACATATTGAGATCTTTAGTTTGTTGTATAGAGAAATGACATCTCGATAAGTATAGGTTTATCGACATCTCTTAGTTCTCTATAAGTGTCTTTGACTTGTCGAGGTCTCTGAGTTGTCTATAAGTGAATTTGGCCTATCGAGGTCTCTGAGTTCTCTATAAGAGTCTTTGACTTGTCGAGATCTCTGAGTTCTCTATAAGTGAACTTGACTTGTCGAAGTCTCTAAATCTCTGCATGTAGAAATGACTTGTCGATATCTCTGAGATCTCTAGTGACAAATTGACTTGTCGATATCTTCAATCTTCATATATTCATTTTAACTTGTCGATATCTCTGAGTTCTCTATACGCAGAAATAGCTTGTCGATATCTCCAAACTTCATATCTTCATTTGACCTGTCGACATCTCTGAGACTTCCTTATAAGCCATTTTGGACTTCTCGATAAGTCATCTGGAGTTCTCGAATGACTTCTCTATAGGGGTGTAAAACGGATAATTCAGATATGGATTCACCTATATCCGGATCCGTATCCGGAAAACAAAAACCGTATCTGAATCCCGATCCTTATCCGCAAATTTTAGGAAAAAGTTATTTGTATCCGGCTCCGCTGATATTATCCGGATACTGATAATATTTGGATCCGCTTTTGCCAACTATCACCAAAAACCATAAATACATTAAGAGCCTAATTAAAAAGAGATTTTGCACCATTTCACAGCAAATGTATAACTTCTAAGTCTTAAAAATTAGAAACATACATTAAAACAAGCTTGGGCATTCATGCCTATCATTTTTGAACAAAATGTCACTACTAACTATTAAAAAAAGCACATTTGTCTCTGACTGAAACAATTTTAAGAAAAAAAAAATAGTAGATTCCTTTGCCCCACAGTTCCACAAATCAGCACACTATTTCTATATTTCTCCAGTAAAAGCGGATGCTGAAAAATGTAAACAAGGAAAAACAACATTAGCATATAGAAGTAGTAGTAGCATTGATACTTTTTACTACTATTGACATCCCTAGGTAGCAGTAGTAGTAACAGTATCAGACTATCAATGCAACTATGCAAAACTTACTTGAGCACTCATTGTACTAAAGATAAAAGAGGCGTGATTTTTTAAATTGGGATGG
Organism: Apium graveolens; assembly: GCF_009905375.1. NCBI lineage: Eukaryota > Viridiplantae > Streptophyta > Magnoliopsida > Apiales > Apiaceae > Apium > Apium graveolens. The sequence continues at coordinate 30,639,457 of NC_133651.1, forward strand.
AATGGATAAACAAACACGAAAATATACATACTTGGGTAAACTCATTGCCACCGTTGATGTCAGATAAGTATAATGTATAATTCTAATTATTTCTACTCAACTCATAAGTACCATTTATATCTGATAAATAAAAGTAACCTAAAACTAGACTAAGCAATGAATATATATACACACAAAAGCGGAAAAACAATGATAATGTAGGAAAAACACAATTGAGGTAAAAGAATTACAATGATATTGATAGGACTGTCCCCAAACAAACTTGAGATTTTAAACAGAGTCAGAATTTTATAACAGTGGGGCGAAAATATAGGAACCACATGAAATTTTAACAGTGTTATAACATGTCTTAATGCACTCATTAGCACCATCGTATCTCATATAAGTATTAACTAGTATTCCAATTATTGAATCAATTTATCACAGCCTTATCAAATCATACCTATTAATGCTGGTTACTAATAGACCACAATGAACAAGATCATCTTCTTCTTCCATAAGGTGTAGTTCACTTTGTCAAAGACAGGAATCTTGATACTACTAAGCTTCTGTGCACTCATACTTCCAAGATCTAATCTGTTTACTTTCAGATTTTGCTATGATACCACTTGTAAGGTATGAAGTGCAACACATAGGGGGGTTGAATGTGTTTTCTTGTTTTCTTAATTTTTAGGTTCTATTTGTTAATTCTAAACTAAGGGCCTGTGACATGTTTTATAGATCAACATGCAAAGTTTACAGAACTTGCAGTAAAATAGACTAACATATTTTCTAAAGCTCATTTGTCTATTTTTATTTTTAGTGTAGCATATATGTTTAGAATCTACTAAGTTTGTGATCCTCCTTTGTCCCGTTCATCTTGGCCCTTGATCTTGCATTCTTCAAGCTGCGTTTGTAGGCTTTCCAATTCAATGATAAAATTATTTGTTGACTGATAATCTTGGATCTTCAAGTTGTTTGTATTCGGAATTCTGAAGGTGTTTGTCAAGATCTATTTTATTGTGTAGAGATGCCACATATCGATAAGTAAAATGACTTATTGATATCTCCATTTCTCAATAGGTGTTATGACTTTTCGAGGTCTCCAGTTCTCTACAAGTAGAATGACTTGTCGATATCTCCAGTTCTCTACATAAGCTTTTGATTTGTTGATATCACAGTTCTCTACAAGTAGAATGACTTGTCGATATCTCTAGTTCTCTACAAGTATACTTTGACTTATCGATATCTCCAGTTCTCTATATAGACTTTTTGACTTGTCGATATCTCTAGTTCTCTACATACAGATTGACTTGTCGATATCTCTTGGGATTTTTCGAAATGTCATTTTGACTTCTCGACATACAACTCTATATTCCTTGATGTCGATATTTGACTTAGAACATTTTTCCTAGAACATCATTATTCAACTCCAAACTTCTACACTTCTCTCTGAGGCATGATCAAGATTAATATTCTTCCATAGTTTATTCCTTAACTTGATGGTTGTTAATAGAAAAATCCTCCAGTCTAATCTACTTTAGCATTTTTACAGATTTAAAAAATACAAATACAAAATACAATAAGATTATCATACAATTGATTCTTAGGGTTGTCAATAGATTTCGTCTTGTTCTATACAGGCATGCCTTGCACGAAAAGGCCCGTTTAGGTTTTTTTCTTAAAAATATAACTTATAGCTTAAAGTTGAAAAATATCATGTAAACGATATGAACATCATAACTTATTAACTGAATAGGCGTTTGGATAATTTTACTTATACGTTGGTCATGTGTTTGTAAAATTATAACTTATAAATCAAATGTATTTTAAAAATTATTGAACTTTTAATATTAAAATTTAATACATGCATATAGAACTAAAAAGATAAAATAAAAAATATTAAAATATAAATAACTAAAAGAAAAACATAGATTAACATTGAAATGCATGCTCAACTACCGGGAGAAGAAAGCTAAAAGCTTTAGGAATCCTAACTTTCAAATTTTGAAGGAAAATGGAGAAATAGGGTCGTTTTGTTTATTTTCCAAACAATCAGCTCAATTGGATAATGTTCTTTAGGGTCATATAACTCAAATTTGAGTTACCCAAACATGCATATTATTGATTTTGTATATCAGATGCTCGTCAAGCATGACCTTTTTACATAAATTTTCACTTTTTTAGCTTTAGTAGTATGGAGTTCGAGATCACTCAGTGCATCCCCCAGATAACCGAGATTACAGAGTAGGAGGATATTCTAGTGTGGACATATAATTGTTCAACTTTGCAAGGGGGCAAGCACTTGAGTATCATAAATTTTTTATTTAAATATCAAATAGAAGTTTATAAATTTTAAACAAAGTCATGCACGAGTGTTATTTTACACCTACATACATGTGTCACACCGTTATAAATTAATTAAAATGGGTAGATATTGTATATCATAATATATCAATACAATGTACTAATAAGTTAATGAGAACATAATCATATATATATATATAAACAAAACCAATAAATAACCTTTATATTTTTTATTTAAACTTCACTATATCACTCTCTCATTCATATCATCAAAATTGAGTAATATAATTATTCAAATGAATGAGATTGTATAGTAAAAAAATATAACATTTTGATTAACTCGTTTTACTTTAATTTCATCATTTAAAAATATTAACATCGTATGCGCGATCTATGAGTAAAATATTATAAATATTATTACAGATAATAAGAATCTTGTTTGAAACTGTATGTGTCTCAGGATCTCTCTCGTTTTTTAACAGGTTTAATATTGTTTCATGTATTCATGTGCCTTTTTTCACTTCCACGGCTCATCCTCAACCTTTCTCGTATTTATCTATATATTTATATAAATGTATTATCACATGCATATTAGAGGGGTTCTGTCTTTAATATTTAACAAATCTTTAAGGGAAATGGATTGATCGTTGTAGTTTTGTATTACGATTGATAATGTGTAGTTTCTGTATGTGAGTGCATCTTGACGTGACACGGAAGATAATAAGCCACACAGAGACGTTCATTGTATTTGCTTACTACGAAGTGTGCAGCAACAACAAAGTTACATGTAATAACTAATACTCGAACTGCTTGTCCTATAACCTTAAATTAAAGTATTTTTCTTAGATCATCTTCTTTCATGGTACTATAATAATTCAACTACATCTTGTTTGGTATTCTAGAAAAAAAATTAAGTATGGTAATCATGAAGTAAAATATAGAAAAAATTATAAGACATATGACTCGATGGTTTCTTTGAGCCACACTCTCGTATAAAAATTTCATGCTAAAAATCGCAGGACATGAAGAAAGTAATATAAAGAAATAGGGAATATTGTTAATCAATTTTCCATGCACATGTGGGAAAATTTACTTAGCAAATTTAATATATCAATAATTATTTGGAGATAATTAAATGGGGTTATGAATTTACACAAACATACATATACGTCTCACTTTAGAATTTTTTATTCAATTAATTTAATTTTGAACATAGCACAAAAATTGATATTAAATCATCAATGTACATACATCGTACACTAATAGCACATGTATTGCACACAATCTGCACACACACACACATACACAGACACGCATATATATAAAGTCATATCATAAAAATAAAATCATAAAATTGTGATTTTTAAAAAACTCCAAATGTTTACGACATCCATTATTTCCCTTGTATATTATTTTATTATCATTTATTTTTATTATTATACATATTTACATTTTTTTATGAATATCTTTACGAATCACACAAGATATAAATAATGGATATTCAAATTAAATTAATAAAAGTTTAAATTATTAGACTTATATATTTATAAAAAAAAATTTGATGAATTCGTAATCTATATGAAGATATACTAGACATTTAGAATTCACATAAATATAATGTCTCAAATAGTTGAATTATTTACATAAACCTATATGATGAACATATACCATCAATAAATATATTTCGGTTCATCTTTTCCAATCCAACTAGTATAATTCATAATTCCCATGGAGGGATAGCTCAGCAGACTCTCAATCTTCTAAAGGTTGCTCAATTCGAAGTCCTTACCATCATAATTATTTTTTTTATTTGAAAAAATATTGGCATGCATTGTACAAAAGTGATGTGAATATAAATGACATCATTAAGATAATAAGCCATTAACAATCCTATATTATACTTGTTTATTACGAAGTTCGCAGCAACAACAAAGTTACATGTAATAACTGGTAGTCCAATTGATTATCCTATAACCTTAAATTATAATATTTTCTTTGATCCTCTTCTTTCATGATAGTAGAATAATTCAACTATATCTTCTTTAGTTTTTTAAAAAGAATCAAATGCGGTAATCAGGAAGTGCAATACAGATAAAACTGCAAGACATACGACTCAATAATTTTTTTGAGCTACACTCTCCTTTAAAAATTACATGGTAAAATTCATAAGACAAGAATAAAGTACTATAAAGAAAATGTTAGTCCCTAACAATGTAGCAAGAATTACATAAGGGGGGTTGAATGTAATTCTAGTAACTTTTTCTGAATTACAAAATGTTCTAACTCAAAATATATATAAGTGTTTTGATTTGCAAGGTGCTGAATGACAAGTTAAATAAATCAAAACACAAGGTAATAAAAACACAAGTCTTTAAAACTTTCTGGTGGATTTGAAAGTATCCACCATATATATATATATATCGATTTAAGAACTCTGTGAAGAACAAATTATCTCACAGCTGCTTTACAAGTGAACAAACAAACTACAAAGAAATTCTTAACAGTTACAGCTTTTTCTATTTCTCTTCTAAAAGTGTTTGCTTAGTTATTTGTTTCACTAGCTACACTTGGTTTATATATCACCAAGTTTACATGGTAATAAGACAGGATAATAAAACAAAAACTATCAAGTCAAACTCCATGCTGCTTCACTACTCTATTCCAGTATCTTTGAAAATCTTCATAACTTGCATGGAAATGGTAATGCTTCTTTGTTCTCAGTTTCCTGTTAAACAGGCTACCACATTCCTTTTGCAAACACCCAACGCATGTGACTGTGTTATCACTGTCAACATATGTTTGAATTGATCATCCGTCGGGTACATGCTTGTCATCCTTCGGGTAGCTTTGTTGATCATTCCTCGGGTAGCTTTATTGATCATCCGTCGGGTAGCTATTTGACACTTGACTTCTTTTCACTTATGCAGAATTACAAGAAATCTCATATTTACAATTAATCAACCTATTCTGCATATCTAACAGTAGTCAACATGACTCATATGCTACTACAGAATCTATACAAAGTTGTTTGCAGAAATGTGCTACTCTACTTAATATTACATAAGCTACTCACTCGATGGATGTCAAATCATCATTCGTCGGGACTATATTGAATCATCCATCGAGACTATATTTGATCATTCATCGAGTGCTATAAAATTTCACTAAGTTAAATCTACTAAGATGTTTTGTTAATGTAATCATCAAGTTCACAACATATTCCCAACAATCTCCCCCAATTTATGCCTATTAGAATTGTAGCCATAAATTAAGAGAGACTTGATGATAACAAAACATCCTAAAGATACAAATTAAAAGGCAGTAGATAAAACTGAAAAGTGCTGTATTATTTACTAGAAATTGAACAAGGTAAAGTGTACAAAGATTTGCTCACAATCATTTTCAAGGTGCTCCTCTAGTCTGAGCAGATAATTCTATTTTCTTGATTGTCTGGATTTCTTCCCCAGCTTCCTGTTGTTTTCTTCTATCTGATTTTGGAGCTGTCTGTGGAATTCAAGTTCATCAAATTCTGAGAGATATAGCATTCTTTGCATTTCCAGAAGAGTTTCATTGCTAGAGATGCTCAGCTGGTCTTCTAATCTGAAGAATCTCCTTACTCCCTTGTCATCCATGAATTCCATCAGCTAATAGGGCCTTAGATGCACTCTACTTCCTGTGTAAGGAACATTTAGAGTTTTTGGAAGTGCATCTTTAGCTGTAACACTCCTCAGTTCTTCAATCTTCTTTAGAACAAGTTTTCTAGCAGTTACATTGAATCCAAAGTTCTTCTTGAAGGATGAATAGACTTTTATCAGCACAGTTAGGCTTTCTTGAAGAATCCTGTGAAGTGGCCATGTAATCTTTTTTACTCCCTTATATCTGAACATTAGCCTTTCAGGTAGATTTCTGTAGGCATCAATTCCTCTGATTTCTTCCAGTTCATCAAGATAAAGGTTTAGGTCAGAGAATTCCTTGATGTCATAGATGTAGATTATATCTCCCTTATTGACCTTTGGTTGAGCTTTGGTTAGGGACTTGGATCTGAGAGTTGAAGGCTTCACTTTCTTGATTGCCCTTATCTTTGTTTTCTTTGGCTTCTTAAATACAGGAATATTTAACTCATGGTTTGGTAGACTATCCCAGTCTATTGGCTCATCCTTTGGAATGATATGCTCACCATGAAAATTTTTGAATGGATCCACCTTGAATTCCTCATGTGCCACAGAGGGCATATATTTCTGAGTTGCAGTAGTAGACTTAACAGGAATGTAGTCTTCCATCTCCTCATCACTAAAGTCCAATTTATTTTTAATTCTTCTTTTGCACCTTGATTTCTTTATCTGTTGAGGTGCATCTTGCATTTTCTGATCTTTAGATTCAGCATTTTCAGATGGTTGTTCAGGAATTTCTTTTTTGGTCTTCACAGCTTGTAGCTTGGCTAAGATAACAGCTTGCTCTTTCTTTTGTTTGAGCTTTTTAGCATCTAGAGCAGCTTGCTTCTTTTCTTGCTTTAATCTTGCTTTTTCTTCCCTTTTTGCTTCAGCAAATTGAGGGTGTCCAGCCACCATACAAATTTCCTTACTATTTCTGAAAACCTTGGCAATTCTCCTTTTTAATACTGAATCAGCTGGATCTTTGTAGAATACTATTGAACTTGACAGTAGCTTCTTCTCATCTGGCTTTGAAGTCTCATACACTGTGTCCAAAGAGTTCTTGTGTGAAAAATTTGAGTAGTTCACCTTTGGCTTCATGGTTAGATCTACTTTTGGAGATTTTATGCAGGATGTTTGGCCTCTTTCCAGATAGTTCATGCTCATATCATTCAAAGAAATTTTCTTGACTTGGGAATGATGAATGACTGTTTTGTCTGGCTTCTGTGTTGGACCAAATTTCTTTTGGATTTTCTCATCAATTTTCTCCCAGTTGATTGGAATCATTTGCTTCTTTTCAGCTGCTCTCAAATTGGCTGTTGCTTCATTAATCAGATATATGCTATCTTTAGCAGGTGGCATTGTGAAAGCAATTATTGGCACAATTGCTTTACTCACTTGAATATTGAGCACTTTTTGCTCCCCCTCACTCTTTGAACTCTCTTGACTGAATGGGACAATTGAGCTTTCTTTCTCCCCCTTTTTGTTATCAGCAAGTTGAGTAGAGGAGGTAGTCTATGCAGCCACTAGCTTCTGAAGCAAGTCTGTTTGTTGAGCTTGATGGAGATGAATTGTTATAAGAGAAGATTTCATAGCAATTATACTTTTGTCCAGGGAATCCACCTTGGTTGCAAGATCAGAGTTTTTCCTAAGTTGTCTTTTAATGTCTATCATTGTAGTTTCTGGAAGTCTAGCTTCCAATCTCTCAGAAATGTCCTTCTTGATTTCACCAACATCATTTTTTATGGAAGTGACATTTTGACTTTGTTGATAGTCATGAATTTGATGTAGTTGGAGAGAAGCAAGATGTGCTTGCAGAAGCTTCTTGGTGCTAACATTAGTGGATGATTAAAGTGCAGACTGTGTTTGACTGATAAGTTGGATGAGTGTAGTCTTGAAGTGATGTTCATCACATTTCTTGGAGAATGCCCATGATGGCATGCCTGACCTTGAACTAGGGCCTACTTCTCCCCCTAAGCACAATAGCTCTTCTTCACTTCCTTCATCCTCACCTCCAAAGAAATCTTCTGAACCACCAGTCTCATAATCAACATCACCAGCTTTGGAGGGCAAAGCTGTGATGACATCCTTAGCTCTTTGTATAGACTGTGTGGTGTGCACCAGATTTAGCATTCTTTCTGCATTGTCATTTCCCTGTCCAGCTAGAAGTTGATATACTGGAACAGGGTGAGTAAATGTCTCAGCATCCAGAAAGGTAGAATCTATAACAACTTGATTTTGCTGAGATAGTCCCTCCCTGTCTGCATCCTGGACATTCATTGACTCACTTGCAATGACATCCACCCTTATCTCTCCTATACCTTCTTTTCTCTCATTATCTCTCTTTTCTTGCATCAAGGTCTCACCTTGGCTCCCCACCCTCACACCCTCACCTTCACCATCTAAGGTGGGACTCCTCACACTCACGTTTGCCAGTTCTGAAGAAATGGACTGCATTAGATCACTATTTTCCTCTCCTTTTTCCTGGGAGCAACCCAGACTCTCACTCAAATCACTATCTTCCCTCAATCCTAGAAGTGATTGTACAATTACTAAGTCATCTGCACTTGTAACTACAGTTAAATTTTGAATTTGTGCAGAGATACCCGACGGATGAGAAATATCCATCGGGGTAGTAATTTGACTATCTAACGGATGACTGTTGTTAGGTACATCCATCAGGATACAATCACTACTCGAAGGATGAACAATATCCATCGAGTGAGTAGAAATGAATGAATATGGAGTGGAGACTATTGTAGACTCTGAGCAGATTGATGAAAATTTTGGCACAGATGACTCAACAGTCTCAAAAAGAAATGGCAAGTAAGCTAACAAATCATCTAAAAGATGATACTCAGTTGCATGGATTTTTGGCTTCTCCAATAAAGTTAAAGATGGAGAATTTGGTTGAGATGTATGAATCATATCAACATCCAATGAGTGTGTGGGAGAATTTGGTGTTTGTTGTGTTTCATTTTGTACAGATTTTGGATGTGACTCCACATTTGTTGGAGACACATCAAATTGAATTTCAGAAGGTGCAGTGACTGGGTCTTTAGCTCCAGTTTGCACTCCGTGTGTACCCTGTGCATCCCAAAGGGTTTTAGTTTTTTTCTTTCTTGTGTAAGTTTGTGGTAAACTTGTGTCCCTACCCCATTTGTTCAGTGCTCCTGGTTGAGAGCTTGTTTCAATAGTTACATCCTTTTGGGAGTATGAAACTATAATTGAGTTTTTATCCTTATTAATAACCATAGTTTGTTGGGAAACTGTGGTGTGGCTTGGTTTGGGTACACTCTGCTCACCATCCTTATTCTTAGGGCTTCTTTGATTTTCACCCTGTCCCTCACCTTTCTTTCCCACCTTCACACTCCCCTCTTTTTGTTTAGTGGATTTTATAACTGGCATCTTTTGAGAGACACCAGAGGGGGCTTTCTTTGTTTTTGTCTTTGAAACTTTTATTTTGGTAGCTTGGGTAGGCATCTTTTTGGTCATTGACACATATGTCATTGCTACACTTAAAGGCAAAGAAATGTTTGAGGTTGGAAGAGTAGAGACAGTAGAAATTACCCCACTTACCTGAGGTGCCTTCATTATTGGAAAATAGAAGAGAGGCACCTCTTTGTGATGATCTGCTCTATTTAGATCTGTAATAATTCTTCTTTCTTGAACCCAACAATTCAGCTTGTTGGTTGGGTTCTCAATCATAATATCCTCAGAGAGGTGGTTAGCAAGCATCATGAAAAATCTAGCATAATACACACTCTTACCCCTCTTATTAAGCTCCCCTAACTTAGTCCCCAACTCAAACAATAATTAATCACTAAAATTGAAGTACTTATCAGTTACTAGCATGTATAGCATGTTAAGCATGGAGATATTGACAGAATCAAAGTTGCTAATCTTACCAGAAAATACTTTAGTAACTACATCACACAAATAACTCCATTCTTTCCTAAGACCCAACCTTCTAATTTCATTTAACATAGAGGTAGTGAGTGCATAGCCCATGGAATTTAGCATGTTAACTATATCAGCTACTGTGTGTGGAGTAGTGACTGTATTATCAGGAATTTTGAAACATGCCTGAACAACATAACTATTAACACAGTATGGCTTACCTTTACGTGTGAAAGTGATGGTTTTGTCAGTTGAGTTGTACACTACAGTTGTCCATATCTCCTCTACAACCTCACAGTAGATAGCGGGAGACTCCAGCATGGCATAGTTGAGTTTGCAGCTTTTCACAAAATCCATCATTTTGTGGTAATTACCAGACTATTGAATATCCTTGTTCACTAGAGCTGTGAAGTTGTTCTTTTCATAAATGAATCCAGTTTGAGACATGATTTTGACGACTGATGCCATTATTAGAAGTTGAAAATTGCAGAGAGAGAGAGGGTAATTGCTTTTGAGGAAGAAAGAAGTTAGAGCAGATGAATTGAGAATGATAAAAGAGAAGTAATGAAAATGAATTTTGCTTTTATACTTTCTCAAAAATAAACTGACAAAAGTAATAAAGAACCAATCAAATTAGCCCAAAATACCCGTTTAAATTAAAATAAACTTTCAAAATTCTGTCAATCATCTGTCGAAATATACTTACAGACTGTAAGTAAACTCGATGTATGATGTTCAGAGAATTAACGGCTAGGATTTGGAAAGCTCGACGGATGAGGATAAATCGTTTTATATGTCGGGTTATTAAAATAACCCAGAGAAATAATTGATTTTTAGATATTCCATTCCGACGGATGATCAGACTCGATGGATAATGGTCATCCGTCGGGATGTAAATTTTGACTTAGCCAAAATTTCATCCAATGCAGAAAGATCAATTAAATTTCTGGCTGCATTACAACTTGCAAAAATATCTGAAATAATTCAAGAATAATTAAGCATACCTAACTCACTAACTAACCCTGAAAAGGTAGATTCATCCAGTGGCTTGGTAAATATATCTGCAAGCTATTTTTCACTTGGAACAAAGTAAAGTTCCACAGTAATATTGATCACATGTTCCCTAATGAAATGGTACTTGATGTCTATGTGCTTTCTTCTTAAATGCTATACTGGATTTTCAGTAATGGAAATTGCACTTGTATTATCACAGAGAATAGGGATTCTTTCCACTTGCAGACCATAGTCAAGCAATTGGTTTTTCATCCACAAAATCTGTGCACAGCAGCTGCCAGCAGCAATATATTCAGCTTCTGCTGTAGCAGTAGAAACTGAATTTTGCTTTTTACTGAACCAGAACACTAGCTTGTTTCCTAGAAATTGACAGGTTCCTGTTGTACTTTTTCTATCAATTTTACAACCTGCATAATCTGCATCTGAATAACCAGTTAGATCAAAACCAGAATCTCTAGGATACCAAATACCAAGTTTCGGTGTACCTTTGAGATATCTGAAAATTCTCTTAATATCAATTAAATGAGATTCTCTAGGATCAGCTTAAAATCTAGCACAAAGACATGTAGCAAACATTATATCTGGTCTACTAGCTGTTAAGTATAGAAGTGAGCCAACCATGCCTCTATAACTTGAAATATTCACAGACTTTTCAGTAGTGTTTAATTCAAGCTTAGTTACAGTGGCCATGGGAGTTTTTGCAGATTTCAATCCATTAGTTCAAACTTCTTTAAAAGATTATCAATGTATTTAGTTTGACTAATGAATATTCCATCATTAACTTGCATAAATTGTAAACCAAGAAAGTAAGTTAGTTCTCCCATCATGCTCATTTCATACTTACTTTGCATCAATTTGGCAAACTTTTTGTAAAGTTTTTCATCTGTAGAGCCAAAAATAATATCATCTACATAAATTTGAACAAGTATGCTAGAGCCATTAACATTTCTAAAGAATAAAGTTTTGTCCATAGTACCTCTAGTGAAGTGATTCTCTAAAAGAAACTTTGACAAAGTGTCATACTAGGCTCTAGGTGCTTGCTTCAATCCATAAAGTGCTTTTCAGAAGATAATATACATGATCAGGTAGATTTGGATTTTCAAAACCAGGAGGTTGAATTACATAGACTGTAATATCTGGAATATATCATGTAATTATTTTGCAATTATTATGTGTGTTCAGTATCTATTTTGTGAGTTAATTGTTAAATGTTATCGGTACTTGGATATTCAAAAAAAATAATATTAATTGAGTATTTTAATTTTTATATGTCCAAAATAAAACATAGATAATTGTCATATCTTCCTAATTATTTTTATATTGATTTATGGATTTATAAGGATCATATGAAGTTTATAAAATCTTTTTTCGAGTATTTAAAATCTATTTTATAAAAACGGGAACCAACTGACGTCAACCGTTGTTATATTTTTGGAACCCGAAACTCTTCCGAGAACTCCTTCCTAACCTAATTGCAATATTCCGAGCATATTCCATCTTTCGACTTTTTCGATCCGGCGTACGGTTTGTTCTGCGCGGGTCCCGGCGCAATATTTTCGATACAATATTCGTTTCGGTAAGTCAATAAAACCCGTATTTTCGATAAACGGGAGCTTTTTATTAAACTATACCAATTATCACTTCGTAGTACGTGTAACCAGGCGCTGAGACCAAGACCGCAGTACAAATTGTATGATTTGGATAATTATCCCGAAAACCGATACCGTTTGGATCAGTTTTTATAAATAAATGTACCGTTTTATATCCGGAATGATCCAACGAGATACTAATTTTCCGTAATTATAAATAGCCTTTTACCGTATTTTATTTCGTATCAAAATCATTTGCAGATAGTTAATGTTATAATTTTCAGAGAAAAACCCTAATTACATAAACTGTTCTAAGAATCAAACAGCAAAACGAAGGCGTTACCAATCTCTGTTTTCAAAGCTGGAGTAACCAAAACGAAGGATTTGAAGTGTTCTACCAGATTCTGAGCTTTGTTTTACTGCAGAAATCAAGGTTTATTTTCTATAATTTTATTTATTTTCGAATTAAATTTATTAAAAATATGATTTTTTATTCGGATGATTGTTTATATGATGTGATGATTGCATGTTATAGAGCTTGTTTTCCTGATGATTTTGATATATTATACGTCTGATTTGGAGTTCAATAACATGTTCAAATTTGAGTTTAATTTTCGAATTTTAAAATTAGGGTTTATAAAATGTTTAAAAATCATATTTTCTATTTATTTTTTATTATAAAAATTCATTTTTAATTTCTGAAAATTCTTAAAATTAGTATTTTAATTCTGAAAATTATTTTTAATTCAAAAATAAATCTGAATTAATTAGTTAATTAATTTCAGTTAATTTTTAATTGATTAATTGGTCAATTAATTCGAAAATTAATTGATTAATTGATTTAATTAATTATTAATTGATTTTAGTTAATTATTTAATTAGATTTAATTACTTAAAAATGATTTAAAAATTCCGAAAAATAGTTTCGAGTTTTAAAATATTATTCTAAATATTTCCAAGGCTCGATAATTATTATAAAATTGTTTCGGAGCCAGAATTGGCCAACCGAACCCTGTTTATTAACCCGAAATTGATCCAACGACCCGTTTTAATTCCGAAAAATGTTTTAAAAATCATTTTAAATACCCGAAAGCTTATTTATGACCCGAGACTTCTTTATAAATAATATATCATTGATTATGTGATGTATTATGTGTTATATGTGACTTGTTGATTGACTATCAGTCTATATATTCGGTGTTTACTTGATTATTGCATAACTTTCAATCCATTAATCGGATTTGGGTAAAACGAAGGGTAGATAGAAGTATGTGTTGAATAGAACTCTATGAGTCAATCATTGATAGATGTTTATGATATGTGAGCAGAAGAGGCAAGGCGTAGGAAAGGGAAACAGGTAGTTGAGGAGTAAGACGATTGTGATTGGAACCGAGTGCAGAATAGTAAGCCAGTACCAGGCAAGTGTTCTGAACTTTCTCGAGATATTGTAGTACTTGATAATCCTGTGATATTGCAAGTGCTTTGAAGCACAGAAACCTAAACCCTGATTCCAGTTATTGATCTTGAGCCATGAACCTTATTCTTTCTAGACCATTGATTGTTGTATACCCAAACACGAACCTCAAGTATACAATACTACTCCACAAATACATGCAAACAAAATCCCAAACACTGAACTTAATTAATTATATACTCAAACATTGTATCCTATGCTTTGAAAGCCCAAATCTTTGAAACCCTGAAATGTTGATTCCTTTGTTATCCAACTCTTTCAATACCAGCATCCAAGCTTTTAAATTATCTTATTGATCCTTACAAGGATTGAAACCCTTTCATTGTTAAACACTCATTGTTGTTAATGATTCTGATTATTGTTTATTATTGCTTATTCTGTTATTATGTTAGAATTGGATTGTTTTTATAAAATTGTGGACCAGATTCGTGGTCAGACCATATAATGGTCAAGTTAGGCCAATGTGTGCCTTGGATCCGGTAGTTAGAGCAATGATGTGTGCCTTGCTCGGGGTTAGTGCGTGACTGATCAGCAGCCTAACCTTGGTTTTTAAATTCAAAGTATAATATCCAATTCTAAATCATAATCCATTGTTCACTTGATATCATAATTATGTTCACCTGATGATCATTATTCTCAGTTTTGTCATTGTGACTTGCTGAGCTAGTTAGCTCATTTGTGCGATGTTGTTTATATTCTTTCCAGTTAAAAATGAACCAGTTGGTAACGAGGATCCCCAGTCCAGCGCAAGAGCTAGGGGTTCAGGTTGAGAAAGCTGAGCTAGTAGGCTTCTTTTGGAATAATTTAAGTTTGTAAAAGTTGTAATAAAGTTTAATACTCAGTTTGAGTTTGAATGATTGGGATTTGAACGATATATAATATAAGTAGATGTGTGGCTTGTGTGCATACTTTAACCTGTTGCGATCCGTGGTAGTTGGTAAATAGGATCACTGCATATATCTTTATTATTGTTATAAGCAGGTTATAAATAAGATGTGTGTGTGTGTGTGTGGACCCCAAACTTCTGACCCGGGTTTGGAGGGCGCCACATAGACTTCCTCTTCCAAATCCCCATTCAGAAAGGCACTTTTGACATCCATTTGATAGACTATAAAATTCGAATGAGCTGCATAGGCTAGGAAAATTCTGATGGCTTCTAATCTTGTAACATGAGCAAAGGTTTCATCAAAATCAATTCACTCTTATTGACAATAGCCCTTAGCAACCAATCTAGCATTGTTCCTTATAATTATGCCATTTTCATCCATCTTATTTTTGTATACCCACTTGATGTCAATTGAATTCTTTCATTTAGGCTTGGGTACCAGCTTCCATACATTATTCCTTTCAAATTAGTTTAGCTCTTCCTGCATAGCTAAAATCCAATCAGGATCCAACAGAGCTTCTTCTACCTTCTTTGGTTCTTCCTTAGAAAGGAAATTGTTGTACAGACATTCTTCTTGAGTTGCTTTCCTTGTCTGAACTCTAGAAGATGCATCACCAATAAATAGCACATAGGGGTGATCTCTTGTCCATTTTCTCTGTTGAGGTAGATTTGCTCTAGATGAAGAGACCTCATTGTTGTCTTGATGTGTAACTGAGTTTTAATTATTAGAAACTCCCCTTGAGTTTGTGAATCTTTGATTTGAGAAAGGGGAGCTTTTTGTGAGTGATCTACCTTGACTTTCAGCTTCTCTCAATGACCCGACGGATGATGCACTTTGTGTTCTGACGGATGAGGCTGATTGTCTCTCGACGGATGAGGCAGATTATCTCCCGACAGATGAAGCATTTTGTAACTCGATGGATGATGAGTTGTTAGCTTCATTAGTTGTAGATTTTTCTGCATTATTCTTAGTTGTAGTTTCTTGATCACTTTCATCATCACTGTCATCACTAACCATCTCCATATTTTCAAATTTGAGGCTCTCATAGAAATCTCCATCTTGCAGTCCTTCAATCTTTCTGTCATCAAACACAACATGTATTGATTCCACAACAATGTTTGTTCTTAGATTGTAGACTCTATATGCTTTTCCCACAGCATATCCAACAAAAATTCCCTCATCTTCTTTAGCATCAAACTTTCCATGTTGATCAGTTTAATTCTTGAAGATATAACATTTGCAGTCACAAATATGAAGAAAATTTAGAGTTGGTTTCCTGTTCTTGAACAATTGGTAGGGAGTCATGCACTTTGCTTGATTCACCAAAGAAATATTTTGAGTATAGCAGGCAGTGTTCACAGCTTCAGCCAAAAAATATGTTGGTAATTTTGATTCTTCAAGCATTGTTCTTGCAGCTTTAATTAGAGACCTGTTCTTTCTTTCAACTACTCCATTTTATTGTGGAGTTCTTGCTGCAGAAAATTCATGCATAATCCCAGTTTCTTCACAAAATAGTCTCAACACAAAATTCTTGAACTCAGTTCCATTGTCACTCCTGATTCTTCTTACTTTAAAATCAGGATGATTGTTGACTTACCTTATGTGATTGATGATGATTTCACTAGCTTTATCTTTAGACTTTAGGAAATATGTCCAAGAGAACTTTGAGAAATCATCCACAATTACTAGGCAAAATCTTTTCCTTGAGATGGACAACAGATTAACTGGTCCAAACAAATCCATGTGTAGCAATTGCAAAGGTTCTTCAAATATTGAATCAAGCTTCTTTCTGAATGATGCTTTGATTTGCTTTCCTTTTTAGCAAGCATCACACAGTCCATCTTTTGTAAACTCCACTTGAGGAATACCTCTAACCAGTTCTTTCTTGACAAACTCATTCATGGTCTTGAAGTTTAGATGTGACAGCTTCTTGTGTCATAGCCAACTTTTATCTTGACTTGTTTTACTGAGAAGACAAGTGACAGATTCTGCATTTGATGAGTTGAAGTCAGCTAGATACACATTTCCTTTTCTCACTCCAGTGAGAACCACTTTGTTGCTTCTTTTGTTTGTCACAACACATGCTACTGAATTGAATGTTACTGTGTTGCCCTTATCACAAAGCTAGCTGATACTCAACAGATTATGCTTGAGACCATCCACTAGGGCCAGCTCTTTCCTTAAATCCAGTGAGCAGGGTAGAATCTCCAGTCATGTGCCTTGAGCACCCACTATCCAGATACCACAGATTCTTTCTGTTTCCCTGCACACAAAAAAATCAAATCAAGTTGATTTTGGTACCCAAGTTTCCTTGGGTCCTGCCTTGTTAGCTTTCTTCTTTGGTTTCTTAGGTTTAATCTCATTAGACTTGAGAATTTCTGATTCATCCTTAATCATATGAGATGGACCTTTGAAACCAGTCATTTGAACAGAATTGTCATGCATATTTTGACTAACATGAAAAGGCATGCTATTTGTAAACATGTTATTCCAGTAAGGCATGCTAAATGGCATTTGAGGCATATTAAATGTAGCATAATAGGGATTAGGTGTAAATGGCATGATAGCAAATTGTGCATTCATATTCTGAGCAGACATAACATTCATAGGCATGGCAGGCATGGCATTCATGTTGGAAAAAGAGGGAGGTACATTCATGGAGTAGGCTGGCAATTTTGCAATTAATAGACAAATGATTAACACTACCACACTTCACACAGATTTTTCTAGGTGCATACTTATCAGGTGTGTAGTTGTTATGTTTGTTAATTCCTACTTTCCCATTTCTATTGTTCTTCTTTTTAGCATCTGTTTTAACATCAATCTTTTCCAATCTGTCATTCAATTGCTTGATGGACAGATGACCAACATTGACCTTCTTTTCCTTCTTGACTTGACTTGATTCTCCTGGAACAAAATTCTTGGTAACTGATCCATATTTCTCATTCAACTTGGCTAGCTTGGCTTTGCTCACTGGTTTACTCACCGCCGACGGATGTGGTTATCTTTCACTCGATGGATAATCATTTTGATTACTCAACGGATGATCTTCGTCATCCATCGAGTCCACATTTGTAGACTGTCCTTCAACCAAATTGGATTCCATCTTCTCTTTGCTTTTCTTCCAGGCTGCATCACAAAAGGACTCAATTCCTTAAACTTTAGTGATTTGAGCATGGATATCTCTAGATGATTTCCATGCCTTGATCACTTCTTATTCACGATCAAGCTGCTTCTTTAAAATTTCTTCTTTCTTTAAGGACTCCATTAATTCCTCCTTAGCAATTTTTACATTCAATTCTTAATTTCTCAAATTCAATGAACTGAGACTCTAGCACATTATTTCTCTCACTTAAAAACAAATCATTTCCTTTAATTTTAGCATTTTCTTTGGTGAGAGACTTAAGAGTAACACGCAAGTAATATAATTCTGTGGACATATCATTAATTGCATCATTACACTCATCTTTAGTTAAATGTGTTAGGTTTGTGGTGATTACCTGATTACTTGAAGAACTTGTGTATGTCTCATCAGACTTGGCCATCAAGGCTAGGTTGACATAGCTTGTAACTTCATCTTCATCTAGTCCAGAAGCTGCCCAGTCATTTTCTTGTGTTATGAAAGCCCTTTCCTTTTGCTTGAGCAACTCAAAATACTTTTGTTTATAATCAACAAGTTCAAACTTTTTCTTGGAATCAGACTTTCTGCATTCATTTGCAAAATGACCAGCTAAGCTACACTTGAAACATTTGAATTTTGATTTATCCACCATGTTTCTATTTGGCTTAGTAGCTCCAAAGTTCTTTTTGAACTTGAGCTTGGAAAACATTCTGGATAAGAATGCTAAGTGTTCATCAATATCATCCATGTCATCTTGACTCAATGAATCTTCATTATCAGCTACCAACCCTTTTCCCTTGCTTTCACAGACCTTTGATGTAGATTCAACAGCTTCTATCTTCATCTCCTTCTCTTTCTCTAACTCAGCAACTGGTGCAATGGACCCTCCTTTCTTCCTCCCTTTCTCCATCCTTTCATCTTGCTCTATTTCAAGCTCATAAGTCTTCAGAATGCCATACAGTCTTTCTAGTGTAAACTCCTTGTATTCTTGTGAGTTTCTCAAGGAGACTATCATTGGTTTCCATTCTTTTGGAAGGGATCTCAGGAATTTGAGGTTAGAGTCTTTGGTTTGATAGACTCTTCCATGCAGCTTCAGAGCATTTAGTAGCTTTTGAAATCTACTAAAAATATTAGTAAGAGTTTCACCTTCTTCACAGTGGAAATGCTCATATTGCTGAATTAGTAACTGCATCTTGTTTTCTCTAACTTGTTCAGTGCCTTCACAGATTATTTGAATGGTGTCCCAAACTTCCTTAGCTGTCTTGCAGTTAATGATGTTATCAAACATGTCACCATCAACTCCATTGAATAGAATATTCATGGCCTTCTTGTCTTTCCCGACTTGTTCAATATCAGGATCTGACCATTCATGCCTTGTTTTGGGAACTGATGGCTCATTTCCAGTTGCTGCTCTCATTGGTACATGAGGATCTCTCTCTATGCAATCCACATAGGCCTCATCTTGAGAAAGTAAATGAAGATGCATCTTTACCTCCCAGTGGCGGTAATTATCTTTGTCCAGAAAATGGATCTTGACTCCAACATCCTTCTTGTTCATCTTGCTGTTTGTTTTGATCTTTACACTCTTTGTACTTCAAGAGCTTGCTCTAATACCAATTGTTAGTCCCTAACAATGCAGCAAGAATTACAAAAGGGGTTGAATGTAATTCTAGTAACTTTTTCTGAATTACAAAATGTTCTAACTCAAAATATATATAAGTGTTTTGATTTGCAAGGTGCGGAATGACAAGTTAAATAAATCAAAACACAAGGTAATAAAAACACAAGTCTTTAAAACTTTCTGGTGGATTTGAAAGTATCCACCATATATATATATCGATTTAAGAACGCTGTGAAGAAAAAATATCTCACAGCTGCTTTACAAGTGAACAAACAAGCTACAGAGAAATTCTTAACAGTTACAGCTTTTTCAATTTCTCTTCTAAAAGTGTTTGCTTAGTTATTTGTTTCACTAGCTACACTTGGTTTATATATCACCAAGTTTACATGGTAATAAGACAGGATAATAAAATAAAAAAATATCAAGTCAAACTCCATGTTGCTTCACTACTCTATTCCAGCATCTTTGAAAATCTTCATAACTTGCATGGAAATGGTAATGCTTCTTTGTTCTCAGTTTCCTGTTAAACAGGCTGCCATATTCCTTTTGCAAACACGCAACGCATGTTACAATGTTGTCACTGTCAACAGATGTTTGAATTGATCATCCGTCGGGTACATTCTTGTCATCCGTCGGGTAGTTTTGTTGATCATCCGTCGGGTAGCTTTGTTGATCATCCGTCGGGTAGCTATTTGACACTTGACCTCTTTTCACTTATGCAGAATTACAAGACATCTCATATTTATAATTAATCATCCTATTTTGAATATCTAACAGTAGTCAACATGGCTCATATGCTACTACAGAATCTATACAAAGGTGTTTGCAGAAATGTGCTACTCTACTTATTATTACATAAGCTACTCACTCGATGGTTGTCAAATCATCATCCGTCGGGACTATATTGAATCATCCGTCGGGACTAGATTTGATCATCCATCGAGTGCTACAAAATTTCACTAAGTTAAATCTACTAAGGTGTTTTGTTAATATAATCATCAAGTTCACAACATATTCTCAACAGAAAATAGGGACAACTCTCGATCAATTTTCCCGGCACATGTAGGAAGATTTAAGTACCAAATTTAATATATCAATAATTATCTGGATATAATTAAATGAAGTTATGTATTTATATCTAGAGGCTACTATAATAGAAACCAATTTTAGAATAGAAACTAGAAACCAATTTTTTTTTAAAAAAAAAATACTTCAAAATATATCATATATGGTATGCAAATCGATCGTTGAGAGATGGAGAAAATTATAGTGAAGTCGGATTTAAAAAAACTTACCGTTTGATGGAAAAAATCAAATTAAAAACGAAAGAAAAAAGCTGAGATTGTATGTGGGAGGGTGCATAATAATTGGGTGTAGTGCTTTTAAGGGGGACCATTAGATTAGATTGATCTAATGGCTTAGGTTAGTTTCTAGTTTCTATTTTAGTTTTAGTTTCTATTTGATCATCTCCATCTATATATATATATATATAACCAAGTTCGGGAGATGAAAGTGAATTTTCGCCAATAACTGCCATGAGGATGATATATAAGATATGGCATCTGGAAAGACCATTATATGTGTAAAGCATACATTGTAATGATGTCTTTATTTAAGAAATTTATAAACTTAAATAAATGGTCTAACTAATTTTATGAAGTGGAATTTATATAATTAATTTAGTTTATATTATTGGACCTAATTATTATAATTACTATTTGAATATGAACATAAGATTATTTAGAAAATGTATTATAATTAAGATAATGTATAATAAATCAGTCGATTTTAAAAAAAATAAAAAATTATTTACAACTGCAATCTTTTCAATTTATCTATCTTGTTAGGATTTTGGTGGTCAAATTGACTAAACATTGACCAGAAATCAGAAATCATTGTTTCATTCTTTTAAAAACTTAAAAATACATGATAAAGCAGATTAGATATACATTCTAATGATATGCTTTTTTATAATAATGTTTATTTTATACTATATAAAATTTTCAATACAAGTTGGGCAAATTTGACAATAAGAAATCAAATACGATAGATAAATTTTGGGATAAAGGGAGTATTATGAAGATAGATGCATAAAAAATGCGTCCAACTGTGGACTCATGCGTCCCCTGACATGAACAACTCCAAACATAGAGGAAATATTCTAATTTGGGGTATCAATCCAACTATGGACTAAAAATGATCCAAATTTGGATTAGTATGTTAGGCCCTTAATCAACTGTAAGGGGGGGTGAATACAGTTAATTCGATCAACTAGACAAAATTTTAACAGAATCAAACAGTTTATATATCAATCTTATAAAAACTTATTACACAAGTACTCTCTTAAAAGGATGAACAAATATCCTTGAGAGCTGCTAGGTATGTGAAAAATATAACAATGTCGTAATGCATATAGCATGAACATAAACTATGATTTTATAGAGCACATCTACCAATGTATAAGGAATCCTATTCTATTAACAACAAGAAAACCTATACAATTGCTTCTGAGATAAATTCCTTCACCAACTTGAAATTCCTGTTTCCTTTTCCTCTTCAAAGATTAACTGATATGACAAATAATGATCTCATCATCCGTTGACATCATCATTCGTCGAATACCAACATTCGTCGATGTCACAATCATCTGTTGATGCTTATACTCATCATCTGTTGATGCTTGTAATCATCATCCGTTGATGCTTCTGATAGTTTCTGTTTGATATCATCAATTGCTCCTAACAATCTCCCCCTACTTGTTCATTATGGAATTATGGACAAGTTCCAATTGATGATGTCAAAACTATCTAAATGCAGGAACAAAGTATGTATATTCAATGTTGCTTCAGTGAATATCAGACTTAAACTCTTCATCATGAACTGCTTCTTTAACTTGAGCAATGTCAGAGGTTAACTCCACTTTCTCAGCTCAGAATGCTTCCAGAAATCTTCCTTTAATCACCAGCTTGGATGATTTCTGCTTCGATAAGATTTTCTTCAGTATCAAAAGCTTTAACTAATGTATAGATTAAATCTATCAGAGTTTAAGATTTAAATTCTTAGATACTGTCTTCAGCTTTGGATTTTGACTTTAAAATCTTTGACTTTTCTTCATTCTTCTCCTTTTCTTTAAGCTTCATGTCAGCAGTTCCAATAGCTTGTGATCTGAGAGATCTTTCACCTTCTTCCTGACTGATTTCCCTTATAACTATACCTATGGTTGGTCTGTTAGAAGGATCATCTTCATAAGGTACTTGAGAAATAATAGCAGTATCAACGTTTGTTGTCTTCATAGAATTTTTAAAGTCTTCCTCCGTTTGCCCTAGCTGTTCAAGATCAAATCCAAGATTTTACAAATATTCTTCTACTTACTTCAGAATCAAATAATTGAATCTTTGGATCTTTGTAGAATATAGTTATCTTTCTTCCTTTAACTTTCAGAGTTTGAAGATATTGGCTTGCTTCAACACCAGCTTCTTTCTCCAAAATACCTTGGTCTTCATCAGCAACAATTGTGACGTGAAGATTTTTGCATTTTAGTAGTCACAGTCAATTCTTCAACTCTTATTTTATTCCTCTTGCTTCCTCTTTTAATCTCCTTATGTTCCTTCTTATTACCTCCATCGGAATTTTCATCATTAGTACTTATCAATGACAGCTGTTTGCATTTAGATTTAACAATTTTCTCCCCTTTTTGGCATCATCACCAAGTAACAGAGAAAGAATCAGCTCCATTGAATTCTGTAATTTAGTAAGTTGATCAGACATTTGAGCTTGATTAGCTTCCAATCTAGATTGACTGGCTTCAATTGAAATTTATCTGGTAACTAATAGTGAAATTTGTTTCTGAATTTCCTGATGAGTAAGCAGATTTGAAGCAATCAATGATTCTTTAATCTGA
Organism: Apium graveolens; assembly: GCF_009905375.1. Lineage (NCBI taxonomy): Eukaryota > Viridiplantae > Streptophyta > Magnoliopsida > Apiales > Apiaceae > Apium > Apium graveolens. The sequence goes on from NC_133651.1 coordinate 30,662,900, forward strand.
TTGATTTGAGTAGTTGTTGCTTCATGAGCTGTGTGTAAGGATCTGACAACTAAAGTAGATGCTTTCAGATGATTCAGCACATCAAGATTTGTAATCTTCTGTTCTGCTGTTTCCAGATGTTCAACTGCACGTGTGCTGGAAATAGGATACATAGTATCTTTCCGATAAGCATTCCGGAGATTATCAGAATAATCTTGCTTCTTCTTAGCATCTGACTCTGTCATTTTCTATTTTTGAACATGCACAGGCACATCTTCAGGAAAGAAAAGATCATTCTCAAGATCTAACATAGCATTAGATACATGAGTTTCTTTACCATCATTAGATTCTTCAATAGCAGCTGGATCTTGCACTAATTTCTGAATTTTATCTTCAGCTTCGGTATGCAGAATAGAATGAAAAATTGATCTGGTGGCTTCAGAATCTTTAACACCTTCAGCAGTTATCTCCACATCTTCAAGTATTGTAGATAAATGAATTGGAGGTTCAATAACTTCCATAACTTCAGTTCATGTAATATGTTGTGGTGATTCTGAAATGGATGAATCTTTATGAATTGACTGTTGTGCTACTACATCTTCAGCAACAATAGGGATTATCTCTTTTGATGGAATAGAAGAATGAATGGACTATTTTTCAACAAAAACAGGGATTAGCTCATGTGTTGGAATAGTAGAATGTATGGACTGCAAAACAAATATCAGTACTTAGACTTGCAGGGAGATCAATAGCCTTTGATACATCAGAGTGTTCCTGAGATGCAACAGACTGCTGTTCAGCATCTGGCCCTTGAGTACTCTGAGCACCTGCAAACATGTAGCAAATTAAACTTAATCTCTCTATTCTTTTAAATTAGTCTTACTACTCCTGTAATAACCCCAAAAATTTTGGACTTTTTGTAACCCTTATGAATAGTGATTTTGCTGATTATGCTGAATAAGAAAACTTTTCATGCCACACTTTGTAGAGGTTCTTTCATTGTTATTCTGAGATCTTATTAGTACTCTATATGGTATATAAGTGTATGTAAAGATCGTCAGAATCCAAATTCGAAACACTTTGATTTTTCCCGAAAATCCACCAGATACCGAAAAAATTGAGTATAAGGTAACAGGATAAAAAGGATTTAAATTCAAGGAGTATAAGAGAGGATCATAAAAGGAATATAATGTATTGAGAAAGGTTAAGGAAACCCAAGTAATAAGATCCTGGGTATGATCCCTCAAACGATAGAAGAGAACGAAAGTTAAGCGAATCGTATAACAGATCAGAGATCATTAGCCAAGTAATTAGGAGTTAATCAAAGAGGTTAGTGATGATGATGTCATCACACCAATAAGAAGAGGACAAGTGTGGGAAAATGACAAAGGAGGATGACATAAGCATGACCAAAAGGGAAGGAAGTGTTTGTTGATTATAAACCACACAAAATTTACCATGGTAACAATTCAAATAATCACAAAAATCAAAAGCAACCAAAACAAACACATTTTCTTCTTCCCCCATCTTTTTGCCTCGGCTTTTTGAAGAAAAGCAAGGAAGAAAATTCCAAAACCCATGATCCACTTAATCATAATTCAAGAGGTTTGTTTCTTTAGCTTCCATAATTCATAACTTAGACGAGCCATAAGTTTAAGCTCAAGATTCCATGTTTAAGATAGCTAATCAATTCATCAAAGTTCTTGGTGAATAGTGTTTTCAAGAAACTAACTTTATGTTTTCTTATGTTTTCTTCAAGATCCAAGCTTGGTAGAGATAGTTAGTGGTTATTTAAGGCTTCCTAAGTGATTCTCCACTCTCCAAGGAAGGTATAACTTCTCAAACCCTTAGTCTTAAGTTTTGTTGGTTTGGATTTCATAATGTTTAGATGATGGGTTAGTGTAATAGGTGTGTACTCATGTTTAGAGCTTTGTTTAGTAAGTGGTTTTGTTGATTTTGGAGTTAGGACTGATACTTGTTGGATTTGATATTCTTGGTCACATTTTGACTTGGTTTAGATGAATAAGTTGAGGTCTTGAGTTATAGTTAAATGATCTTGTATTGTGGTTGAATGATGGTGGAATGGTGTTGATTGGTGGTGGTTTGATGTTGAATTGATTTGGTAAAAATTTGGGAATTTCTAAGTTAGAGCCGTCGTAATGCTTAATTTTCCTTAAACTATTTTGTTCTTAACTTTTGCACCCGAACACTCACTGCCATGAAATGACCATTACCATGTTTAGATAGTTCATGTTACGAGCTTCATTTTGATATGTGGTTCGCTTGAATCCGATATACGGTTTAGGAGAAACAACCGTTTTAAGTAACGGTGTTTCACGAACGAACCATTACCCCTCGCCTTACTTTAAAACCTTGGTTAAGGCCCTTAAGTGACTAATTGGAGTATGAAACAATTATGTAAAGTGGATTAGGCAGTTTGTAGGGTACTCGCAAAAGAATCGCCTTAAAATTCTTAATGGTTAATTTATTAAAAATGGTGGAGCCGAGGGTACTCGAGCGACTTAAGTGAATCATTAAGCGCAAAAGCGAGCGTTAGAATCTAATTGGTTAAAGTCTAGATTCTTAAGCGACTTTGGTTTAATTCCAACTTATATGTTGTTTATAGGTTACCAGACTCGTCCCAGGCCTTTTATCACCCCCCAGTCGCTCAGGCAAGTTTTCTACCCGTTATACTGTTGTTGTGATGTATATATGTATATGCATTATCTTGTGATAGATGCATGATTGTTATTAGAAAATATTGTGATATATTGGAGCATGCTGATATGGTTTATATGCATGCATGTTTCGTAATCTTGATATCTAATTGTTGATTCAAATGTTTATAAGTTGCATAATACCTATGCTAGAGATAAGCAGTAGTTGCATATACCCTTGGTATAGGGGACTCAAAGGTGAACATTTTCTAAACCGGGAGTCGATGTTCCTGAGTATAATATATATATATATATAGATATAGTTTTCAAAACTTTTAATCGAAAAAGGTTTATTTGATAACTTTATTTTATTTAATGAATATTATTTTGAATATTCATTCGAGGACTTATGACTCCGTTTAGTTTATTTAATGAATATTATTTTGAATATTCATTCGAGGACTTAAGACTCCGTTTATTTTATTTAATGAATATTATTTTGAATATTCATTCGAGGGCTTATGACTCCGCTCCTTTTATTAAATAATATTCTTTATTTTATTAAAGAATAATGTTTCGATAATCAAACTTATTTTCGATTATTCAAAGAAAGATCGTACTTTCGTATAAGTATATCTTTGGTTATTTATTATTCATTTCAAGTAAAAGTTATAAAACTTCTACTTCAATTATTTTATAAAGATTATCCTTTATGGGAATATTATTTAAATAATAATATTCATATATTTTCTAATATGTCGGGACTGATTTATTTCATTAAATCAGCATTACTCCAAATATTCTTAAAAATGTTTTCGTGTCTTCAAAATGATTTTAAAAGTTAGGGCGGATCCCAAAACTCATTTTTATATTTAAGATCTTCCTTTCGAAAAGGGTTTTAAATACTCGCTCAAAACCTGAGGGATCCGGCTCTGTGGTGTATTTTATATTCGCAACAAGGTTGCTGTTTTTATAAAAGAGTTTTTGATTACTTACCCAACACTCGGGAAGTAAAATTCTTGGAATAAGTTAATCCATTAACAGGCACCGTCTGGGAAATATCGGTGAGTTTTCCTTTCCAACTAGATACGACTTCTTGGTGGAGCCGTATCAACAAGTTTCTACATGGGGAAAGGGGGGACGAGCTTTACATTTCAGAGTCATGGATTTTATCTGAACTAGGAGTGGCATAAGTGGTCGAGTGGCGCCGGCCCAGCCTTATTATATTGGCCCAAATGGCCTGGAAGTTCCGCTACGACGGTCCATTCCTTAGGAGTCCAGGGTTCGGTTGACAAGTAAATCCGACCGTTCTCCTCTACATGTAGAAAATGGTGGGGTTACACTACTGCGACTGATCATCGCGAGTGGTCTTCCTGGCGCGGCAAACTCCCGTAATGAGTTTATCTTCCAATTGGATATTTCTGCAACACTACCCAGAGCACTTCGATAGAAAGGCTACGGATGGGCGATTGTTAAGTGTTGGCAGGGTTGAGTTTTCAAAATGATGTTTTCATCAAATGAAGTATCTCGTAACTTCATTTCATTTTGATGATATTTCAAAGATTGATTCTATACAAGTTTTGTCGTGTAGCTTCACCTATAGGAAGAGCTAATTATAACTTGAATGGTGGTAGTTCAAGTAGTATTCGGAAAAGATATAAGTATATTTGAGTATCTTGTAACTTCATCTTTTCAACTTATATCTATTTAATGATTATCTTATGCATGACAAAGATTTTCAGAAAAATATTGAGACAAGGTTATATATATGAGATCACCTTGCAACAATATTTTATACAGTTATAAACTGGAACTCTGTGTATATTATACATGTCAGAGGATTTCAAAGATTTGAGAAGTATATATGTATATATATACTGAATATTTTGTGACTTCGTCGCATTAAGATATCAAACTTGGTTCATTTCTTCTTGACCAAGAGTTTCATGAGTACTATGAGAATGCTCATATATTGTTAATTTTGAACATAAGTACTTCTATATTCCGCCGAGTAGGATTTGACAATGGGTTTGAGTCAGTGATTGGAAAACTTCCTTTTCTCGATCTTAATTCGCGTATAAATTCCGGAATTCCCGTCCTAGTTGAATCGGAGAGAGATAAATTATATTATAACCGGTATCATAGAATTACTTAGCTTACGGACCATATCAACAGGCCTGACAAAACCCCTGTATAGCTTCTTCGATTTCTCGATACATCGAAATATGACCAACAGTAGTTCGAATATATATAGAAATAATTTCTTTTTTTATACTTCTTACTATTAGATATTGCCCATAAATATCATAATAGGTACCCAAAGATTCATAGTGAACTTCGAGAGGAGCTTCTCTTGCAGCAATAACGCGTTGATCTAGCCGACACAACAATAGATAGACAAAATGAACAGGATCAAGCTCCCAATTCGTGAGCGGTTAGGAAATATTCCGCAGTTTCCTGTAGGCGTTGATGCCGTTGTAGTTGAGGTAGGAACTACCAATAGGATAGGCTTTCAACTTTTGTTGTACCAGACTTATGTATATTTATGAATTGTAATAATGGCAAAGAATATGTAAATTTATTCAGAAACCCTTTTGAGGTGTAATGACTTATAATTGTGGAATAAAATGACTTGTGTTATTTTTGGTATTCATCTCTGAGACTATAACTTGTGGTGTGTGTGTGTGTATATTGTGGGGTCACGGTACGCAGTGGTTGGTTGTTTATTAAGATTAAGAGTTGTTAAGGGAATTGGAACTCGTGACAACCCGGATCCCCGACCCCGGATTTGGGGGTGTTACAACTCCTCACACCACATATATCATGACTTTTAATAGTTAGAGCTTCCTCACAAGGATTACTAAATCCTATCTCTCATCTACCTTTCCTTTTGCAAGGAAGGATCTTGCTTCTCTTAAATCCTATTTTTCTCTCAATCTTCTCACACATCTCACAGAAAAAGGCTCAGAAAGATTGTCCTACAGAAATAAGAGGTGGCTAAAAAAGGGTGATCTGTTATCATACAACTAGAGGTAGTTCTTTGTAAGGTCTAGATGTAATCATATCAACAGGATTTATATCATGAAAAGTATACTATAAATACTGAAAGAAATAAATCAGTATTTCAATTAAATGCTAATAAAGTAATACCATTATTTATACCTTGTAAATCTGAAGAGGCAGATTTCGTCCGAACATTTAGCTGTGGTACTGATAGAATATCTGTAGACCTATGAGACGGATGAACTTTGCCTTCAGCATCAATAATAAGAGTCACTACAACAAGAGTAAGGCTTGCAATTCAATTTTAATGCAATGGTTCTTGTGTAGCTGGAGAATTTGGAGTTGCTGGATGACTTTGACAACCAGGGTCTTGTGTACTCTTCTCCACAATTGCAGTAATAGACTCCTGAGTAGGTTTAATCAGAGGCTCTTGTGATTCATTATCTGCTACGCCACTTTGAGGTGCAGGTTCTTGTGTAATCAGCTCAGAAGATGTAGCTGATGTACCCCTTTGAGATACAGGTTCTTGTGTGCTTGATCCAGGAAAAAATCCTTTTCCTTGCAGCCTCTTGACACTATCTTCTACTTGCTCATGAGAGACTTCCCTTGCTCTCTTGTGATATTGCATGATTGGAGTTTCAGAAAGTTCTACAAGCGCCTCAGCGGTAGACTGGATATCAGAATTTAGATTTGATGCACTATGTATCTCCTCAGAAATTTCCTGTTAAAGCTTTAGCAAATGCTGATTTTAATAAGCTTTGACCAATCTTCTTCTCTTTGGTCTTGAAATTGTATTAGAATCAGCAGTTGTGTCTTTTTCAGTTGATGAAACAACTAGTTTTGGAGAAGAATCAGACAAAAGGATTGGAAATCTGGAAGATAATGTAGCATTGTCCTCATCTGAATCTAATTCTAATCCAGCAAGTACAAGTTTCCTCTTTACAATTTCTGAAGGTTTTGAAGAATGAGGAACTTGAGATTATTCAATTTTTGATTTAGCTACAATAGGATTTGTAGCTTTTTGTACCACATATTTCTGTCTTTTTACAACAAGTGTCTTTTGAAAGACACTTGAGGTGGCTTCTGTTTGAGATGGTTTTAGTGTTTGAGTTGTTGTGCTGAGGTGGGCTAAAGGGGGTTTCCAATGGTTATTTCCTGCATCTTAGCACTTTGACTGTTAAGCAAACCATAAGTCTCAGGAAGTCGTGCTAAGAGCAAGTTTTTTGCAACTAAAGGTAACCTCAAGGGAGCTAAATGCACCGCTTTTTATCTTGTGAAATTAAGTCAGAAAAAGCCCTTTTATCAACATAAACACATACACTATTTGATTAGAGGGGATATTGATATTAGGAAAATAAGCATTGAAAATCAACTGACATAATCTAGCATAGTATACTATATTTCTATCAACATTTATCCTATCACCAATAAAAGACAGAATTACTCTAACATAATCATAATGTGAGCCATAAATTAGAGAGTACCCTATCTGTTGTGACATAATGGGCAAGGCATCAAAATTTGAGGATTCGTTATTGAACGCCTTTGTGATGCAATCAAAGAAGAAATTCTATTCGTTCATTAGCCCATTCTTTTTTAACTGGTCAAGGTTCTTCAAATCCTGGTCATAACCAATCTCAATAAAGAATCTCCTCATCTCATTATCTCCAACCAAACTTGAGTAAGAGGTATGAGTAGGCAACTGTAATGCATCTCGTACAGTTTGAGGAGTTACTATCCTTGTTGTATTGTCAAATTCAAAAACAAGGCTTGGAGATCCATTAGCTCCTCCATCATCAAATACACATGTTAGGTCCCGAATTATCGTAGAAGGGGGGTTGAATACGATAATCACTAAATTAAAAATTCTTTCGAATCTTTAGCGGATAAAATATTTAATGCTCGGTTAGTGGTTCCGTGTTCTTGAGAGGAATAGTGTTTGGAACGATAAAAACAAGGAACACAAGATATTCGGGGAAATATATATTCATATATAAATCCTCGAGGGTGTTGCTACACTCCGGTAAATAAATTAACCGGCTACAATCTAAGAACAACAAAGTTCCCAGCTACTACAAAGATTTACAAATCAAATCCTATACAATAATCTAGCTTTTATGTGTACTGGGATTTAATTACCGGGTAATGATTATAATGCCCCTATGAATATACAAGAGTTAAACCGGGCATTATAACGTTAGTCCGGTGAGAAGTTAAATGGATAATCAAAGTGCTTGAGCTTCTCTGAAAATCTTTGTTTCTATCTTCGCCTCTTTTGGGAGAGAAGAATATGAACAGAACACTCCAAATCTTGATTGTTGAATTGATCTGCTGCTTCTGTAGACTTTATATTCAATAATGTGTGGCTGAGGAGAGAGCTGAGTCAGGAGATATATTTTGTAACATGCGACTAGTAAGTTAACTGGCGATATGTTATTCAATCTAGTAACCTGCGACTAATACAACAAAAACAGGTTAACATTGTTTTGTTTATTTACTTAACCTGCGACAGGTTACTATTGCTAAAACACACAACATGCGACCATGTATATGGTTGCCAGGTTTGTATACTTTACCTTTTTATTTCTTTTTATTTCTTTTGTTTTTCTTTTGACTTTCTTTTTCCTTTTTTTGTTTTGTTTTGTTTTCTTTTTTGTTTTTCCTTTCTTTTTTCTGTTTTCTTTTTCTTTTCTTTTTAAGTTTAAATTATAACTAATTTAATTTATAAAATAAATTTAAATATAACTTATATAAATAAACTAATTCAGATTTATAAAATAAACTTATTTAAAGTTTATAAAATAAATCAATTTAAGTTTATTAAATAAATTATATTAAAGTCCATTAAATAAATTTATTTAATTAACAATTAAACTTTGAGCTTCGCCAGTCCCTTGAGCCGCTTAGTTGTATACTCCGCGCACCTCTTCTCGTACTTTAACAGATAAACGTTCAATCCAAGTACGTTCCTCAACTTAACAATTCTTCTATAAATAATACCCAGATTCCTTTCAGGAGCTTTTGACGCCTAGTGCAACTGGTCTGGTTCACAGACGACTAACCCCGATTCAGGTCTTTGTATTATAGTCTTGATTACATTGTTAAGCTTGCCTTAACTTTATCGCTTCGAACACTGACTGTCAATAAACAATTGTACTTTCACTGGAATCCTTTCTGGTACTCTAGACAACGTCTTCATTAACCTCTGTCTATACCCTGTCTTTAATTCTCAGATTCCTATGCTTCGAGTACTGTCTATCTTCAATCAATGCCAATACACTGAAATCTTCTGGTAGCACTTGTATACTGAATCTTCAACATTTCTGAAACCCTGAAAGTCTTTAACCTTTGTTCTTCACTGGGGCATGATCATATTAATGAACTTCTTTCAGTGACCTGTAGACAGACTTCAGGCCTTCTTCTAATCTTCTGATTCTTTGTATTTGCCTTGTCTTCATTCTTCCTGATTTCTTGTGTAGACGTAGTATTATTAACCTATCATGTTCTAGTGTTGTTCTCGTGTTGAGTTATCACGTAACTGTTCATACAGCTACGCAGTCTCACCAACAATTTCAGTTCTCCAAATAGCAAGCACCCGGTCACTAGAGATTGTGGGTGGAGCTGTGAGAGCAAACCCAATCTCGCTGGATCTAAGAAGATCCTGGAAGATGTGAAAATCAACTTTCACAATATTGTTAGACAAGATAGATGAATAGTTGTTAGTCACAAACTTGGCACCACGATAATCAAATGGGTTAGAAGCGGCATGTGATGTCATGGTTAATTTTTAAAGAAAAATTTACGAATAGTAGTTAGGGTTTCAGAGTTCACGATTTTGAGAAGGGTAAAGTAGCGGAGAGATAATTACACAAATAAGCAAAGTATCATCTAGAATTAAAAATTGATTTTATACAATACTTTTCTCCACTAATTTAGTCACGTTCAGTTTAATAGGACACGTGGCAACATACGATTGACTTAAAAAGTAATCATGTAAATGTGTGTTGCTGTACGCACAATTCCCAAGAATAAGGTTAAGCATTAAAAGATCATGTTCCAAGTCTTTCTCAACAGTAGACACCTGTAACCATGAAAAAATTCCCATCTAAGGCTAATTTCAACCTTATAATTACAATGCTGATTTAAATATTATTCTTATCAAAAACAGTCAATCAAAGTTTGACCATTAACAGCAGGTAATCATATTTATCGGGATTTATTAAATACTGAAATAAATTATTAGTCAAAACAAGTTCAACTAATAACAGAGTTTATAAGCATAATCAGTAGTTCAACATGCAATTTTCACATAAGATCATTTAGTACAGTTTGCATGTTATCATGGTATCAAGCATTTAACATAAGAATCAATATCTAATAAGTACAGAAAAATAATAAGATACCATGCTTCAATAAATATCAGCAGACTTAATTATCAGAGTTTGAGAACTTCCCTGAAATCATTCCCAATTTATTCACCAGTCTTATGAATGTGGCTTCACAGAAAGGCTTGGTGAATATATCTGCTACTTGCTGATCTGTTGGAACAAAGATCAATTCTACTGTACCAGCTTCCACATGTTCCCTTATGAAATGGTATCTGATACTGATATGCTTAGTCATAGAATGCTGCACTGGATTTTCTGTCATTGCAATAGCACTTTGATTATCATAATATATAGGAATAGAAGAATATTCTAACTCATAATCCAGCAGTTGATTCTTCATCCATAGAATCTGAGCACAACAGCTTCCTGGTTCCTGCAGCAATGTATTCTGCTTCGGCAGTTGAAGTGGAAACTGACTTTTGTTTCTTGTTGTACCAAGAAACTAATTTGCCTCCAAGAAATTGGCAGCTTCCAGAAATATTTTTCCTGTCTATTTTGCATCCTGCAAAATCAGCATCTGAATATCCAATTAGCTTAAAGTCTTAATCTCTAAGATACCATAATCCCATATTCATAGTGTCTTTGAGATACTTGAAGATTCTCTTTACAGCTAATAGATGAGGTTCTCTAGGGTTAGCTTGAAATCTTATACAGAGATAGGTAGCATACATGATATCAGGTCTATTAGCAGTAAGATATATGAGTGAGCCAATCATACCTCTGTAGTTAGTTATATCTACTAAAGAACCAGTATTTAAATCTAACTTGGTTGCAGTGGCCATAGGAGTTGATGCATTTGAGCAGTCATGTATTCCAAATCTTTTGAGTAAGTTCCTGGTGTATTTGGATTGATTTATGAAGATTCCTTCATTAGTCTGCTTAAATTGTAACCCCAGAAAGTAACTCAATTCTCCCATCATACTCATTTGATACCTAGACTACATTAGCTTTGTAAATCTCTCACAGAGTTTATCATTAGTAGATCCAAAAATGATATCATCAACATATATCTGTACTAATAACAAGTCCTTACCATGGTATTTATAAAAGAGAATTTTATCAATGCCTTCTTGTTGTGAGTAACCCTTTGCAACCAAACTGGCTTTGTTCATTGTAACAATGCCCTCACTGTCAGTTTTGTTTCTGAACACCCACTTTGTGCCGACTACAGATCTGTTCTTTGGTCTTGGCACAAGATTCCAGACTTTGTTCCTTTCAAATTCATTGAGCTCTTCTTGTATTGTTGTGACCTTGTCAGCATCTTGTAGATCTTTTTCAACCTTCTTAGGTTCAATTTGAGATAGAAAAGAATGGTAGATACATTCATTCTGAGTGGCTTTTCTTGTTCTTACACCACTGTCAGGGTTTCCAATATTCAAGTCAGGTGTGTGTGACTTAGACCATTTTCTTGCTGATGGAAGTTGACTCCTAGAAGAAGAACCTCCCCCTTGATCCATGAATTTTCTGTTATTTCTTTGAGTAGTACCACTGTTGTTTCCTGATGCTCCCCCTGAATGAGTGTTCCCATAGTTATCAGTATATGACTTATCAGAGTTTGAGACTTATCAGAGTTTGAGACTTATCAGAGTTTGAGAAAGATGAGTCTAATGATCTTTCTACTGATGTTCCTTGAGTTGTATCACTCGTAGTAGTCTCTGGATTTGATTCATGTTCCTCCCCATCAACATATGCGTCAGTGTCAGAAGAATTTCCATTATTCTGTGAAATTTCAGAGCTTTGAGTGATATCAGGACTTACTGTATCAGAGTCAGGATTTAAAAGTTCAGCATAAGGTACTTCATTTTCAAATCTCAACTTGTCATGTTCATCTGCATCTTCTAGACCTGTTATCTTCTTGTCATCAAAAGATACATGTATAGACTCCATGAATATTCTTGTTCTCAGATTGTAAACTCTGTAGGCTTTTGTAGTCAACGAATATCCTACAAATATTCCTTCATCAGCTTTTAGATCAAACTTGGTAAGCTGCTCTGGATGAGTTTTGAGAACAAAACACTTACAACCAAATATATGAAAGTATTTCAAATTTGGATTTTTCCCTTTCACCATCTCAAATGGTGTCTTTTCATGCTTGTTGTCAATGTTGCATTTTATGTAAAGCAAGCAGTTTGCACAGCCTCAGCCCATAAGTAGGTAGGCAATCTTGCTTCTTCTAGCATGCTTCTTGCAGCTTCTATCAGAATTCTATTCTTTCTTTCAACAACTCCATTTTGTTGTGGAGTTTCAGGAGCAGAAAACTCTTATTTTATCCCCTTGAGTTACAGAACTTTTCCACATAGCTATTCTTGAATTCAGTTCCATTATCACTTCTGATGATCTTCACTTTGTATGTTGATCCTTCTCCAGCTCCCTCACATGATCAAGAAGAATGGATAGAGATTCATCCTTGGTGTGCAGAAATTACACCCATGTATATCTTGTAAATTCATCAACACTCACAAGTGCATACCTCTTCTTGGAAATAGAAATAATATTCACTGGACCAAAGAGATCAATATGAAGTAGATGATATGGTTCAAGAATTGAGAATTCAGTTTTACTCTTGAAAGATGACTTCCTTTGTTTGTCTTTCTGGCATGAATCACATAAGCCATCAGGAGTAAATACTGCATTATGCAATCCTCTTACAAGATCTTTCCTCACAAGTTCATTGATATTGTTGAAGTTGAGGTGAGAAAGTCTTTTATTCCAGTTCCAGTTGTCTTTCACAGATGCTCTACTTAGTAGACAAACTTCTGGGTTATCAGTTCCTGTGGAGACCCAGGCTTCATACAGACTACCATATCTTACACCAGTCAATGTAATCTTGTCATCAAACTTACTGACAATTTCACAATGCTCCTTATAAAAATTGACATGGTAATCTTTGTCTCAGATTTGACTCACAATGATCAGATTATGCTTGAGTCCTGCAACCAGAGCTACATTTTCAATGATGACATTTCCCACTTTGTTTTGCCATATCCCAAGATTTTTCCTAAGTTTCCATCTCCATAAGAAACGCTTGGGCCAGCCTTCTCCTCAAATTCTGATAGCAGGGATTTATAACCAGTCATATGTCCTGAGCATCCACTGTCCAAGACTAGAGCATTCCTCATGTCACCCTTTAATTCAGCAGTGTTGGTCTCAACATCAGCATTCGCCATGAGAGCATAATTGATCCCATCATCTGAGTCTGATGAATCATCCTAGTTTCTCTTCTTTGAGATCAAAGCTTGTTTCTTCTCAGCTTTGGGTTTTCTGGAGTCAGCTTCAAAGTGTCCAAGTCCATCACAGTTGTAACATCTCTCTTTTGACTTGTCAGGTTTTGCAGATGTAGCTTCTTTCCAATCAATAACTCTTCTTTTGTTCCTCTTATCATAGTCTGAGAAACTGGAGCCTTTTCTGGAAAATCTTCTCCCTTTCTTGAAGTTTTTGTAGACCATCTTCTTGAAATTTTTAACCAGTAGGGCAGCCATTTGATACATATCTTCATTATTGTTATGATCACTATCAGTATCTGATTCAGTCCAGGATTTGAGTCATCATCAGAATTTGATGATTCAGTATCTGACTTAGCAATCATGGCTTTCCTTTTGGAGTAGTTTTTCCTCCTAGCTTTCTCCTTTGCCTTCTCTTCAACTTTGAGTGCAACTGGCCTAGGTTTTGATCCCTTCCTCTTGCTCCTTTGCTCCATCTCTAGTTCATAAGTTTTCAGAACTCCATAAATCTCATCCAGAGGTGTGATGTAATATCCGGGATATCGCGTGTAATTATTTTATCAATGAATGATTTCTATATAATTATTATGTGAATTTTGGTGAATTATCTGCTGATTGATAATAATATTTAGATGTATATATGTGATAAAATGTGAGTGTGTTAATTTTAGGGAATTTGTGTATTATGTCCCAGAATAATGAGTTAGTTTATGAATATGTCCCACTTTGTTTCATAATTATAAATATGTCCTATTGTTAATTTAAACTCATATATAACTCACATATATGTATAACTAACTCATCAATATAAACTTTTGTACTAAAATACCCCTAATATAATATACAACTTAATAAATCACTTCTTACAATGAAATATGGACATAAAATCTTTGATTCTATGTAATTTTTTACGGATATGAGGACAACATTGGGGTTTGATTAATTTTCTTATTACCATATTCCTTTAGATTAAAACTTCTCTATTTAAAAAAGTAAACTTGGTCATTTCCAAAATGGTAGCTGACCAGGCTAAGGGAACTACCCCAAAACCAGCAGCATCAAGTCAGCAACCTCATTGATTGTCGTATCAATGACACTACAATAATCTATCAGGGGGATTTATGCACTTCCTACATCGTTAAAATAATGTTTATGTCTCTCTCTCCTATCCACTTTTTTCTGTGTGTTAGTAGTATTTTTTATCTAGGAAATCAGTGTGTGTAATTGTGATATTTTACGAGTATGACTATGAAGTAGCTCATACAAAGTAGTAATATGGATTTATAAGAAAAAAGGTGCAAAATTCTCATAAGGTTATATATGTCATTTGAAAATATAAAGTTATGTAATTAACTATAGTTAGTCTAGAATTATAAAAAAAATTGAATATAGGATATATTTATAAATGTAATCATAATTGGGATATATCCATAAATGAGATTTTATAATGGGACATATTTGTAAAATACCCTTAATTTTATTATACCCAGAATAAAATATAGATAATTAGGGAATTTTTCTGGTAATTTTTGAAATATTATATGATTTTATATTGATTTATGAATTTATTAATTATTTTCTGAATAATTACAAAATTATTTTATAAGGCCGGGAATTGCCCAACCTCAACCGTTTTTACATTTTTACAACCCGAAACTCTTCCGAAAACTCCTTCCTAACCTAATATGATCGTTCCGGACATTTTTCATGTTTTGACTTTTTCAATCCGGATTACGGTTTAAACCGTGTGTGGCCCGGCGCAAGATTTTTAATACGATAATCATTTCGATGAATCAACAAAACCCGTATTCTCGAAAGACGGGATAATATTACATTATTTTCGTATAAGGTATTTTATAAAAAGCCCGGTTGGGATAATTATCCAATACAGGTATTAAATCGGGTCATTTTTGCAGTTACTTAGCGGCTAAGTAACTAATTTAACGATCCAAAATGATCCAGAACGAACCAATATTCCGTAAATATAAATAGCCTATTTATTATTTCATTTTATTCGTTTATTCATTTACAACCAGTAAAAAAATACAGTAAATACTGAGAAAAACCCTAGAAACCGATACGTTCCTGAGAATCACGCACGAACGAGGACGTTACCGAACTCCGATTCAAGCATACAATATATCAAAACGAAGGTCTCGAAATATAGAATCATAATCAATCATCAAATTAAACCCAGAAATAACAGGTAATCTTCTGTCTAATTGTTTTAATTCGAAAATAATATGAATTTAAATATGAAAATTTTTTCTTGATGTTGTTGATGTGATTTGATGTTGTAATCGTGTAGATAATATTTTTCTGATCATTTTGGTATATAATATGTCAGATTTTGAGCTTCGCATCATATAGAAAAGTGATTTTGATTCTCGGATTATGATATTAGGGTTTATTGACTTTGAATGTTTTCAATTGGATTTGGGAATTTCTTATTTAGGGGTTATCTATTAATTTCATTGATATGGTTGTGATCCTTTTTGAAATTGCAATCGAATGGTATGCAGTAGAGTAACTGACGATTCGTGGAAATCGATCAATTGAACTCACCGGATTCTCACCGGTTTTGTTCGAGTTTTTCCCCAGAATCGTGCTGAACTGATTTTTGTGGTTAAATCTTGTTGATTTGTGTTTCTGGGACGAAACAGGATCGATTAGCATCAAAACCCCTGAAGAACAATGGCCATTGAGGCCAGAATTGAACTGGCCGGAGTTTGAATCGGTGGCCGGATTCTGGGATTCATCCCGACCCGGTTCCAGTTCATACCCGACCCGGTCGGTTTAATCAAAACCCGATTTTGATCCAAAAACCTTAAAAACAATTATGTTTATACGTTTTTACAGTTTGGTGCCTGGAAGTTTTCAGATTTTTCAGAAAATGGATTCTATTTTAAAATTCTATATAAAATGGATTTCTGTTTTCTTTTAATATAAAAATGATATTTTTATTATTTTAAAAATCAGAAAAACATTTATTTGATTATTTTAAATTCAGAAAATTGTTTTAATTGATAATTTATTTAAAAATAAATTGAAATTATTTTATTAATTATTTTTTAATTATTTTAATTAGTCGATTAATTTATAATTAATTGATTAATTAATTTATAATTAATTGATTAATTAATTTAGTTAATTATTAATTAATTTTAATTGATTTAATAATTAGATTTAATTATTTAAAATTGATTTAAAAATCCTGAAAAATAATTTCGAGCTTCATAATATTATTTTAAATTATTTTCAAGGCCCGATAATTATTATAAAATTATTTTAAGGCCAGATTCGGGTGTTCGAACCTTATTATTTAATTATAAAATGATTCGGAGTCCCGTTTAAATTCCGAAAAAATGCTTAAAAATTTGTAATAAATACCTGGAACATCATTTTAACCCCGAGTCCTCTTTGATTAATTATTTTAATTAAATATCTTACATGTTACGTGTTGTATATGGTCTAATTGATGCATAATATGATTGTACGTGCATTGTTTGATTGTTTTGTTTATAACTTTCAATCCGTACGTCGGATTTGGGTGAAACGAAGGGTAGTTAGAAACTTGTAACAAATAGAACGAGATGAGAGTGAGTATTGATAAGTACATGTGATGTTTAACAGAGGAAGCGAGACGTAGAAAGGGAAAGCAGGTAGTCAGTGAGTGAGAATCAATTGATAAGTGCTAGTAAAGGTGAAAGCGAATCGATAAGGCAAGTGTTTCTTTCCCTCTTGATTATTGCAAATATTTTTGGAACGTTCTTCATTGTGTTACAACTACTTTAAACGGTTATTATTCTATAATGCAATTACTTTAAAGTACTTAAACCTAAACCCTGATTCTTATTGATCTTGAGCCATAAGCCTGTTTCTTCATAAACTGTTGATTGTTGGAATTCCCAGATATGAGTCATACACATCCGATACTACTCCACAAATACATGTCTACCATATACTGATTCTGATGTTGAGTTTCTTAACATACCAACCCTTATTCTTTATTTATCAGAAGACCAATTCTTGGAACCGTTGAACCCTTGATCTTCTACTTTCTGAACCTTCCCCTGATTGAAAGCCAATCTTTTTGAATTCCCTGTTATGCCTTTATGGTATTGTAAATCACCCTACGCTTCCGGATAAACATTGTTTATGATTTAGCCAATTGGTTTACATTGGTTATCACATTGAATTGTTTAGAATTGGATGATATTATAAATGTGGACCAGATTCGTGGTCAGACCAGATTCGTGGTCATAATAGGCCAATGTGTGCCTTGGATCCAGTATATAGAGCAAGCTGGGAGTCTTGCTCGGGGTTAGTGCGTGACTGATCAGCAGCCTAACCTTATTTTTTTTAAAATAAAAGTAAAGATCCAATTCTAATCATTGCTTATTAGTAAACTGGATTCCTTATAGCATTTCAGTTGATCATTATTCATCTCAGTTACTGTCATTGTGACTTGCTGAGCTTATTAGCTCACTCTTGCAAAATTGTTTATATTCTTTTCCAGTGAAAAAGGAAACTGATGGTAGCGAGGATCCCCAGACAAGTGTACAAGCTAGGTATCCAGGTTGAATTGGAATAGACTAGTAGAGGATGTGTGGCTTGGTTGTGTTTATAGTTTGTAATAAAGTTGAAACTTCCAATGTAAGATAAATAAACCGGGTTTTGGTACGTTTGTGTAATAAATACGATTGTGGCTTGTGGACATACTTTAAACTGCTTCGATCCATGAATTATGGTAAGTAGGGTCATTGCATACCTATATATTATTATATTCATAACAAGTTTAATATGGTGTGTGTTGTGGGCCCCAAACTTCTGACCCGGGTTTGGAGGACGTTACAGTTTGGCATCAGAGCCGCGGTTTAAAGTCACTGCCACAAGCCTAGATTATCGAGAATGGGTAGAGGGTTAAGATTAGTATTAGGTAATAAAAATATAGAACGTCAAGAAGTTGAGTATAACTAAATAGTAGGCTTTAGTATAATTCTTACCGAGATTCGAGATTCTTATTTAGCAACGTGATTTGAGGATAGCAGCGATGGCAGATTCCTTTATTTCGATATCATCTGATTACTCGGAGCTTTTCGTCGGAAGACCGTCATCTGATCCACGTCGTGCTCTTCCTCCAGTGTCAACCATAATACCTGTTGCGACGGATGCACCAATACGAACTATTATACCTCTAAGTGTGAGATTACCTATTCGAGGACCTCCACCTGTTGACTCCGACTCTATTGGATATTCGGTTGCGGGTGCGTCTTTAGATTTTGTTGATTCCATTATAAATCAGATTCTCTCCTTCCCTTCTTGTGAATTTTTCTATCTAAACATTGTTTCTCTTCTCGATGATTCTATTGGACGATTGGGGAAAACAATGGATATGCGTTGACTATTTGTCTGTGTGACAAACGGTTCTGGTGGGACGCCACCAAATTATGTGTTGTGAACTATGCGGTACTCAGACTGGCCATATTATGTACTTGTATGATTGCTCTCAGTCATACCTACATCTTCTTCACTATTCCTTCTCATTCGATTTCCTTGATTTTGAAATTCCATTTGGTATTTTATGACGATAAATTTCTTCAGTAATCTCTAGTATGAGGTTTTCTTCTGGAACGAGAAGTCATGTTGGCATGGATCCGGGAAGTACTTGAAACTAGACGACGGAGAGGATGTGACAGCTGATATGTGTAAAATAATATGTGATATATAAGATCAGACTTCTGGTGGGAATATAAATAAACAATACTTGTTGACTAATGGATAGACTTGTTGCACCTTTGCCTTCAATAGATGTTCCGCGCTTGCACCACCAAATTTTGATATACATCAGTACCTTTCCTTTTTAGTATGGTCACCCACTTTACTATACCTGTTTTATCTTATTGCACCAGATATGAACTTTTGTGATAACATGTACCCTTTCCCTTAACTGTTTACATTCTGTAAAGAAGCATGCAATTTACTTAGTTCAACTATTGAAAATATTTTCAAAAAGAGATATTTCTGTTTTAAAAATCTTTTCCATAAAAAGGAGTATATTTTAAAGGCTAAATAAATTGTTTGATTCAAGATTAGGCTGCTGATCAGTCACGCACTAACCCCGAGCAAGGCTAAATAAAAGTAAAGATCCAATTCTAATCATTGCTTATTAGTAAACTGGATTCCTTATATCATTTCAGTTGATCATTATTCATCTCAGTTACTGTCATTGTGACTTGCTGAGCTTTTTAGCTCACTCTTGCAAAATTGTTTATATCTTTTCCAGTGAAAAAGAAAATTGATGGTAGCGAGGATCCCCAGACAAGTGTACGGGCTAGGTATCCAGGTTGAATTGGAATAGACTAGTAGAAGATGTGTGGCTTGGTTGTGTTTATAGTTTGTAATAAAGTTGAAACTTCCAATATAAAATAAATAAACTGGGTTTTGGTACGTTTGTGTAATAAGTAAGATTGTGGCTTGTGGACATACTTTAAACTGTTTCGATCCATGGATTATGGTAAGTAGGGTCATTGCATACCTGTATATTATTATATTCATAACAGGTTTAATATGGTGTGTGTTGTGGGCCCCAAACTTCTGACTCGGGTTTGGGGGACGTTATATGTGATGTCGAGTTGATAGTTATCCCTAATCGATGTGACTTTAAAGTCCCACTTTTCAGGGAGAGCAAATAGGAACTTCAAGTTTGAGTCTTCCAAATCATATTCTTTATTGACAAGGGATAAGTCATTCCGTAACTTCTGAAATCTGTCATAGATCTCAGTTAGGGATTCATTGTCCCTTGAGTCAAAGTGCTCATATTCTTGAGTAAGCACTGTCCTCCTGTTTTTCTTGGTAGCAGTTGTACCTTGACACTTTACTTCTAAAGCATCCCATATCTTTTTTGTTATTTTACATCCAATGACTCTGTTGGACATAACACTATCAAGACTGTTGTGCAGAAAATGTCTAACCTTAGCATCCTTCATGATTGACGAGATATATTCAGGTGTGTAGTCCTTCCTGTTTTTGTCTATCATCTTCTCTGGTTCTCCTGCAACCGAAACAACTACCTTCATTAGTTTATGAGTACCATCATAGATCCTGCTTAGGTATCCAGGATCCGTGGCTTCCAAACACATGGCCATCCTGACTTTTTAGATTGGATATTCATGCACTTTCAGGATGGGCACCTTGATTGCTTCATACCTACTCATGTTGCTGTTTATCTGTGATGTGGCTGGGGGTTGTGGTTTCGGATCCAGATTATGTATTTCTTCTTCTCCTTTGTCTGACATGGTTGATCAATCTTCAGATCTTAAACTGTTTGTACGTTAACAGCAAGCTCTGATACCAATTGTTAGGCCCTTAATCAATTGTAGAGGGGGGTGAATACAGTTAATTCGATCAACTAGACAAAGCTTCAATAGAATCAAACAGTTTTATATCAATCTTATAAAAACTTATTACACAAGTACTCTCTCGAAAGGATGAACAAATATCCTTGAGAGCTGCTAGGTTATGCGAAATATATAACAATGCCGCAATGCATATAGCATGAACCTAAACTATGCTTTTATAGAACAAAGCTACCAATGTATAAGGAATCTTATTCTATTAACAACAAGTAAACCTATACAATTGCTTCTGAGATAAAGTCCTTCACCGACTTAAAATTCATGTTTCCTTTTCCTCTTCAAAGATCAATTGATGTGACAAATACTGATCTCATCATCCATTGACATCATCATCCGTCGACGTCATCATCATCTGTTGATGTTTATACTCATCATACGTTGATACTTGTAATCATCATCTGTTGATGTTTCTGATAGTGTCTGTTTGATATCATCAATTGCTCCTAACATAGTAAATAGTAGTGATCTAAATTTGGATCGCTACTATTCACTTATTTAAATCTTTTTAATATTATTATTTTTTCCTAATTTGGTGATTGTGTTATTGCTATTAAATGTAAACTAAGCAAGTTTGTAATACAAATAAAATTAACGATAAATTATGAAGTACAACTTCACAATACATAAAATTTTAGAATACATGAATATTGTAAATATTAAATAATACAACTTCAAATAAAGACTAAAAGGTAGATTTCAATACTTTATCAGTTTTGACCAAAAAATCAAGGATTAATATGTTTATCTTAAATTCTAAAATGTAAAAATTGAGAATTTATGGTAAGACTATATTAATTATGGTAACTGGTATTTTTATGTATTATTATATATGCTTTTATTATGGGAAACAGAAATGCAAACACTACAATCAGACATTAAATGTCACACATGCATGAAAATGAAAATGAGAACACTATATTCAAATTTTTATGAAATTAAACACAATCAAACGAGTAAGGCAGAAGACATCAGTCGTGATTATTCCACTCACCCCGCTGTTTTTTTCGTCATCCTCATCAACTTTCTTCTGTAGTACATATTTCAACATGTCGTTCAATTTTCTCCTCATATGTCAAAAACCCCGTCTCAATTAAATAATTATTCTTTTTCGGATAAAGATTTCTCACAACAAGATCTTTTTCCGCCTCATCCTCAACCTAGTTGGAATCCAATATTTATCCATCTCGTTCTTTCTATTTTCTTGTAGAACAAATTACATCCATACTTTAATATGTTGCAGCAGAATGTGAAAGATTTATTTTCATGGCTCACAAGTAATACATTACACTCCAACAAAAAAGTCCAAGAAGTACTGAATTATTACAAATAAAGTATTTAAGTTGCACAATCAAGGGAAACCCGCTTTACTTCTCTTATATTTAAAGATGAGTTTACTACTCTATTTTTATATAATTGTAATCATACAATTATTTTTTCTCGTATAGTCATTTTAATAGCTCGAACTAGTACACAACTTATAAATATTGTGTTGGTGAGACTGCGTAACTGTATGAACAGTTACGTGATAACTCAACACGATAATAACACTAGAACATGACAGGTTAATAATACTACGTCTACACAAGAAATCAGGAGGAATGAAGACAAGGCAAATACAAAGAATCAGAAGATTAGATGAAAGCCCGAAGTCTGTTTACAGGTCACTGAAAGAAGCTCATTAATATGTCCATGCCTCAGTGAAGAATAAAGGTTAAAGACTTTCAGGGTTTCAGAAATGTTGAAGATTCAGTATACAAGTGCTACCGGAAGATTTCAGTGTATTGGCATTGATTGAAGATAGACAGTGCATAAAGTATATGAATCTGAAGAATTGAAGACAGGGTATAGACAGAGGTTAATGAAGACGTTGTCTAAAGTACCAGAAAGGATTCCAGTTAAAGTACAGTTGTTTATTGACAGTCAGTGTCTGAAGCAATAAAGTTGAGGCAAGCTTAACAATGTAATCAAGGTTATAATACGAAGACCTGAATCAGGGTTAGTCGTCTGTGAACCAGACCAGTTGCACTAGGCGTCAACAGCTCGTGAAAGGAATCTGGGTATTATTTATAGAAGGATTGTTAAGTTGAGGAACGTACTTAGATTGAATGTTTATCTGTTAAAGTACGAGAAGAGGTGCGCAGGGTATACAGCTAAACAATTCAGGGGACTGGCGAAGCTCAAAGTTTAATTGTTAAATTAAATAAATTATTTAATGAATTTTAATATAATTTATTAAATAAACTTAAAATGATTTATCTTATAAACTTTAAATAAGTTTATTTTATAAATCTAAATTAGTTTATTTATATAAGTTATATTTAAGTTTATTTTATAAATTAATTTAGTTACACTTTAAACTAAAAGAAAAGACAACAAAAAAAAAGAAAAAAGAAAAGAAACAAAAAAAAAGAAAAGAGAAAAAGAAAAGAAACAAAAAAAGAAAAGAAAAAGAAAATAGAAACAAAGAAAGAAAAGAAAAGGAAAAAAAAAAGAAAAAGAAAAAGAAATAGAAAACAAAAGAAAAAGGAAAGAATAAAAGAAAAAAAAGAAAAAAAAAGGAGTAAAGAAACCACAGGTGACAATGTCGCCACAGGTGGTTACTTAACTTTTGTTTACAAAAGTTAAGTACATAAGTATGTACTGTGTTGTCGCCACACAAGGTTTCTTCTCCCTGTCGCCACAGAGCTCCCTTGTCACTACAGAATTGTATCTGTCGCCACAGAAAAAGTTGTCACCGCAGAGTTCACTCATTCTCAGCCACACAATTTTATTGTATATAAATACTACACTTTGAAGCAGATAAAAAAAAAGAATTGTTTATCTTCTTCTCCAACAAAAAGAGAGCTGATAAAACAAGAAGCGGAGATTTACAGAGGAGTTCAGGCTACTTGAATATCCGTTTAACTTCTCACCGGAGTAACGTTATAATGCCCGATTTAATTCTTGTATATTCTTAGTGGCATTATAATCGTTACCCGGTAATTAAATCCTAGTACAAACAAAAGTTAGATTATTGTATAGGATTTGATTTGTAAATCTTTGTAGTAGCTAGGAACTTTATTGTTCTTAGATTTTAGCCGGTTAATTTATTTACCGGAGTGTAGCAACACCCTCGAGAATTTATATACGAATATATATTTCCCCGAATTTCTTGTGTTCCTCATTTTTATCGTTCCAAACACTATTCCTCTCAAGAACACGAAACCACTAACCGAGAACTAAATATTTTATCCGCTAAATATTTGAAAAAAAATTTAATTTAGTGATTATCGTATTCAAACCCCCTTCTACGATAATTCGGGACCTAACATATTGTATTATGATAAATGACTTAATAATTTAATATATATTTTGTACGGCTAAACGAGCACTATCATTTTGTGGTGTTTTATGGTCATTATGTAATGTTATCTATTGTTACGAAATGTATGTTTCACAGTCGTTTTCAGAGCTCTATTTACCATAGTTGTACATATTGAATTGTCATAGTTGTACATACTGGATTGTCATATTATTTGGCTTGTATCTGAGTAGGACATTAATATTTTTATTCAGTCCAAAAGTTTTAAAAGAAATTATGTAAAAACATGTTTTATAGGCTCGTTAGCATGCTTCCACGAACTATTTTTTCCGAAATTCAACCTCGTTAGTCATTTTCGGCCCTCAAACTAACATACTTCTACATCATTAAAAAGTTAACTTTTTCAGCTTGTATCGAAGCAGGAAAATAAAAAAGCCCCTATGGCCGATGCCATTTCAAATGGTGTGAAAGATATAACCCTTTATTTGGCCAACATCATTTTAAATGATGATTATGCATGTGTGAAATGATTAACATCATACATATATCATTTTTGCCAACTTGATTCTATCTTGTTAACATATATAATAATATTATATTATTGGATAGTTTCATCATTATAATAATTTTCTTATTAGTATAATTTCTTTTATTATGTTCGAGTTTTGACTATATAAGCTCTCTTATATTGTAATTCATAACAAGTCGTATTATAATAAAACCCTTATTCTCTCTCTCTCCCTCCCTCTCTCTCTCCCTCCCTCTCTCTCTCCCCTATCATTTATTATGATATAAAGAGTTATGGTTCGATTTGGAATAGGTTGATAATGAGCTATATCGGGTTGGATTCATATGTTGTGTTTAAAATATGTGTTTCGTTTTCTAGTTTTTTTCTCGTCTTATTCTACATATTGGTTATGTTTTTCTTTTTCTCATATGATTTTGAATTTTAACCATGACTGTAATTTTTTTTATTCGAAGAGATTGGATTTATCTGGGCATCTTTCTTTCTTTTTCTCGTGTTGATGATGGGGTAGTTTTAGGCACATCTGTATACCTTTTCCGTTTTTTATGTTTTTATCTGGTACTATATGCACATTGGTACTATAAGAGATTGTTTAGTTTATTTGGTGGCCCTTCACGGGATTTATTTAGATTTTTTTGTGCTAAGCACATTGGTCATTCGAGGAATTGTTTTAGTTTATTTGGTACCCTAGGCACATTAATTTAGTTTATTTGGTGTTTTAGACGCATCGACACTTCACGAGATTGGCTTTAATTTATCTGATGCTCTAGGCATACTGGCCTTTGTGAAATTTGATTAAATTTAGATATAGTTTTTATTTAGTTGAGGATTGAATACAATTTATAAACTTGGATTCGGTTATTTGGACTTTGTCTGGATTGATTGATTTTATATTTGAATTTAGTGGCAATGATTGAGGATTTGTTTTAGTTATAAAATATCCATCCTATTGTTTCATTAATTGAATAAGGTTTTATACTCTCTCTCCCATTTTACGTAAAACATTTTATCTTTTTGAATGTCTCAAATATCAAGAATCTTTCATTTATATCATACATTTAAGATTATCCGAATTATACATTCGTATAATACATTTTTCTTAACATCGACTATCTCTTGACCAGAAAAAAATATCCAATATCTCATCTTTGTAATTAACATTGAAGATAAATTTTATTTTTTAAAAAGCGTGCCAGTTAAGCAAGTTCACACAAATTGAAATGAAGGGAATTCTATTTATGCGTCATATCCGTTGGAGTGGCGTAAGTCGGGTAATTAGTCCGACAAATATGTATATACATATAGTTGAGTTGAGTGATATTTTTTATATGTCCCAAATCTTTTGCATTATTTGAATTTTTATGATCAAATATATACTAATTTATGAGCCGTGCTTTGCATACGGATATTTCAAAAATTATTTAATAAAATAAATAAACAAATTTAGAATTAAAATTATATAATAAAATTCTGAAAGATTAAGTTATCTATATAATAAGTGTATTGTATCTACATATTATGATATAATTTATTTAAGAACTATTTTCGTTACATAAGTTATTTTTATGTTATATATTTTATGAGATTATTTCTATATATAGATCCGTCAAAATTTAAAATTTACTTCAAATTTGTATTAAAAACTTATCATAAGTAATACAATTCATATTTAAAATTGTATTGCAAAGTTTCTATAATTAAAATGGGTCATAATAAATATATGTATCTTTTATAAAATTAATATGGATATCAAACCTAAAAATGGATAGTTCACTGGGTCTAATTAAAGTTAAAAATTATATCCGAACCAAAATATGGATATTAAACCTTAGGAAAGGGTTATCCAACAATTTTTAATATATAGATAAATAGAAATTATATTATTATAAAATATATTTAATCTATTTTAATATTTATATTTTAAATTTTGTAATTTATAAGATAATGAATCATAAAAATTTATCAAATTTCGATCAATTTAATAAAAAATGAAATAATACAAAAAATTTGGGAGGGAGTGCAAAATGTGTACTTAAAAATTGAAAACAAGTACCAATGCCACGACAAGTACCCGCTTCGATAGGCTATACCATTTTTAGATTACAAATTCAAGAGACGATGGATCTCCAATCTACTTCATCTTCTTATAAATACTAACTTACAAACGCGTAGATACACGAGTCTTAATTAATATTTATATATTTTTATTTATATTTTATGTAAATTTATTTAAATTTTATATAAATAATTAAATACTAAATAATAATTATATAATTATATTTTTATTGTGTATAATTTGCAGTTAAGTTCAAATAGTATAAATAGTATATGATTGATGAAATCTATGTTAATATTTGTTATTAGTGAGATTTGAAACTTAAAAATTATATGTATTTTTATAAATAATAATATAAATGTTTGTTGTTAATGGGATTCGAAACTGAGAACTCATATGTATATTTATAAATAATAATATAAATGTTGTTGTTGACGGAATTCGAACCTGAGAACTTGTTTAATGTATTTTTTTAATATTTGAATTTAACGGCTGTGATTATTTGATGAAAAAAATCCGACGGTTAAGATAAAAAGAGATAACCAAAATGAGGGGTTAACCAAACTACAAATTATATCTCATTCTGGTTATTATAGCGATGCACGGGTCTTGACTAATATTTATATATTTTTATTTTGTATAATTTTATTAAATTTCTATATAAATAATTAAATACTAAATAATGATTATATAATTATAGTTTCAAATTAGAATTAAATAGTATAAATAGTATATAATTGATTAGATCTCATTCATAAATAATAATGTAAATATATATTGTTGATGAGTGAGATTCGAATCTGAAAACTTATATGTATCTTTATAAATAATATAAATGTTTGTTGTTAACGGGATTCGAACTTGAGAACTTATATGTATCTTTATAAATAATAATATAAATGTTTGTTGTTCATGAAAACGTGTGGAGTGTATTTTTTTAGTATTTAGATCTTGATTATTTAATAAGAAGATCTGACGGTGATGATGTAAAGGAATAACCAAAATAAGTGTTTAACCAAACTACAAATTATTATAATATATAAATATAGATAAGTAATAATAATAAAATATAAATATAAAAACACATCAATAAAGCACCTTGATTATCATTTTTAAAAGTACTTATATTTGACCATATCCGGAATATTCTAGTTAGCGTTTTTCTTAAAAATATATATTTTACCAATATCCAGAGATTCATTTGTTTCTTTCGATAGAAAAATATTAGCCTAAATTTATAAATATCAGTCAAAAGATTACGAATTCTATACAAATTAATCTAAAAATTACGAACCCTAAAAAGACTTTAATCCTAAGAGTAAGTTCATTGGTGTTAAAATAAATGTATTTATTAATATAATTTAAAATTAAAAAATGATTTTAATGTTAACATAAAATTTATGCTCTAAAAAGAGATGCAAAAAAGCATTAAATATATTTAAATAAAAATATATTCTAATTATTTAATACATTTTGACACTTGTATACTTACGTGATAATTATAACATCATTTATATTTAGTTCTATATTTGACAATAATTATAAATTTTGCTATTTTAACAATAAATATAGCATCTCATTAAAATTGATTTATTTATCTATACTATATTTTTTTTTGCCAAAATTATCTATACTATATTACTGCAGCAGCACAATAAAAGATTAGATATCAAAATTTTATTAACTTTTATCTATCAACAATACTGAACACCCTTTTACGCACAAAAGTTATCACTAATAATAAATAGTCATCCGATCAAAATTGCAAATAGTACTCGGTGATTAATGTATGTTATAAGGTATAAGAGAATTTCCAAGAGAATCTTAGTTTGTTCTTTAAAAATAATATAAAAAAATTAGTTTCTAGCAAGATAATATAGGTTAATCTCCAACAATAATTTTTAAACTCACTTTTTATATATTATTTTATAATTAAAAATATATTAAAATTATAAGAAACAAAAAAAGAAGGAGAGAGAAAGAAAGTGAAAAAATTATTTAATGTAAAATATAATTTAAGAGTTAGATAGAAAGTATTAAAATTAAGAAAAAAAAAAGAGACTCTTAAATTTTTAAAGAACTTTTAAAAATTTCTTAAAAGTCAAATTATAGCACCATTCTTTATTTTTAAACTTAATAATTTATATAAAAAATTTGTTGAAGACGCTCTGAGCCCATACAGCCATACTACAAAAATCCTTAACGCAATAGCACCTCCTTCGTTTATCACCCGTTCAACTTATACTCTAACGGGAGGTATAAGTATAATAGGCATTTTTACTCAAAAAAAAAAGTATAATAGGCATTGAAAGAAGAGCTTCATAAAATGTAACTAGTCCCCATATATAAAGAGACTTTTTTATCTTCCCGAAAAACGTGGCTAGATCTGAGCTTTCTACTAATAGCAACTTAAAACAACGTTCGTCCAGATGTCCGTTATCTAAACCACTAGCAACCCCTACGTGCCCTTCCTTTGTTCCTTGTACTAGACACTCCTTGTCTTCCTATTCGCTAATCTCTCCGCCAATCATACTATTTATATCCATCTGTACCCCACTTCTTGTCTTGCCACGTCTCTCTTTCAACCAATCATCTCTCTCCGCTGTTTTAGCCACTGTCCTCCCACGTGTTACACCTCACTACGTGTCCTTTCTCTATCTCTCTCCTCCCTCTCTTTATATCTCTCTCCCTGCCCCCTCTCCCCAAAAATCTAGAGAGAGAAAGAGATTATAATTCTAAAAATATAAAGTTGGAGAGATTGAGATTGAGAGAGAGAGAGAGCTAGGGTTATGGAGGGGAAAGGAGGGTGTTGTATAGCTAGGTATAATGATATGTCCAAAGTTGATAGAATAATGCTCAAGTACCGGCCGATTGCACCCAAGCCGGCGTTTCCTTCTTCCGGCGCCGGATCTGTGCCGGAGAGTGTTGAGTTGAACGGTACAAATGGAAGACCTAAGAGAAGGTACGTCAAGAATGGGAGTAAAAGGGCAGGGACTGGTAGGAGGAAGGTTTCGCCGGAGAAATCGAGTTCCGGCGGGTCATGGAGCGGTGGAGAGACGGTGGTGACATTGCCTTTGTTGTCTGAGACGCCGGAGAAGAAAGAAATTCCGGTGAGAGCGAGAAACTCTCCGATCTGGTTGAGTTTTGATAGGAAAGAGATGGTACGACAGGTGGCGGGGAATGATAGGTTGGTGATGGGAGAGATGGTGAGGTTAGTGGAGTCGTGCGTGAAGGTGGAATGTGTGATGGACACGTGGGTGGATAGGGACGGGTTAGGAG